>NW_027507785.1:5130211-5390211 GCF_037356315.1 Lithobates pipiens | reverse complement strand
CCCTCCCCACCTCCATCAATGAGCCTTCCCTCCCCACACCTCCATCAATGAGCCTTCCCTGCTCACCTCCATCAAATGAGCCTTCCCTCCTCACCTCCATCAATGAGCCTTCCCTCCTCACCTCCATCAATGAGCCTTCCCTCCTCACCTCCATCAATGAGCCTTCCCTCCCCACCTCCATCAATGAGCCTTCCCTCCCCACCTCCATCAATGGGCCTTTCCTCCCAACCTCCATAAATGAGCCTTCCCTCCTCACCTCCATCAATGAGCCTTCCTTCCGCACTTCCATCACTGAGCCTTTCCTCCCCACCTCCATCAAATGAGCCTTCCTTCCTCACCTCCATCAAATGAGCCTTCCCTCCTCACCTCCATCAATGAGCCTTCCTTCCCCACTTTCATCACTGAGCCTTTCCTCCCCTCCCTCACCAATAAGCCTTCCCTCCCCACCTCCATCAATTAGCCTTCCTTCCCCATCTCCATCAATGAGCCTTCCCTCCCATCTCCATCAATGAGCCTTGTCTCCCCACCGCCATCAATATGCCTCCCCGCACCTCCATCAATGAGCCTTTAACCCCAGCACCATCAATGAGCCTTCTCCCCTACCTCCATCAATGAGCCTTTAACCCCAGCACCATCAATGAGCCTTCCCTCCTCACCCCCATCATTGAGCCAGCCTTCTCCTCCCCTCCATCAATGAGCCTTCCCTCCCCACCTCCATCAATGAGCCTTCTTTCCCCATCTCCATCAATGGGCCATCCCTCCCCCCACCTCCATCAATGGGTCTTCCCTCCCAACCTACATCAATGAGCCTTGTCTTCCCACCTCCATCAATGAGCCTACCCTCCCCACCTCCATCAATGAGCCTTGACTCCCCACCTCCATCAATGAGCCTTCCCTCCAACATCTCCATCAATGGGCCTTCCCTCCCCACCTTCATTAATAAGCCTTCCCTCCCCCACCTCCATCAATTAGCCTTCCCTCCCCACCTCCACCAATGAGCCTTATCTCCCCACCTCCATCAATGAGCCTTCCCTCCCCACCTCCATCAATGAACCTTCCCTCCCCACCTCCATCAATGAGCCTTGTCTCCCCACCTCCATCAATGAGCCTTCCCTCCCCACCTCCATTAATGAGCCTTCCCTCCCCACCTCCATCAATGGGCCTTCCCTCCCCACCTTCATTAATAAGCCTTCCCTCCCCCACCTCCATCAATGAGCCTTCCCTTCCCACATCCATCAATGAGCCTTCCCTCCCCACCTCCATCAATGAGCCTTCCCTCCCCACCTCCATCAATGAGCCTTCCCTCCCCACCTCCATCAATGAGCCTTCCCTCCCCACCTCCATCAATGAGCCTTCCCTCCCCACCTCCATCAATGAGCCTTCCCTCCCCACCTCCATCAATGAGCCTTCCCTCCCCACCTCCATCAATGCGCCTTTTCTCCCCACCTCCATCAATGAGCCTTCCCTCCCACCTCCATCGTCGAGCCTTGTCTCCCCACCGCCATCAATATGCCTTCCCTCCTCACCTCCATCATTGAGCCTTCCTTCCCCACTTCCATCACTGAGCCTTCCCTCCCCACCTCCATCAATGCGCCTTTCCTCCCCACCTCCATTAATGAGCCTTCCTTCCCCACCTCCATTAATGAGCCTTCTCCCCACCTCCATCAATGAGCCTTCCCTCCCACCTCCATCGACGAGCCTTGTCTCCCCACCGCCATCAATGTGCCTCCCCGCACCTACATCAATGAGCCTTGTCTCTTTACCCCACCTCAATCAGGGAGCCTTCTCCCCTACCTCCATCAATGAGCCTTCCCTCCTCACCCCCATCTTTGAGCCTTCTCCTCCCCTCCATCAATGAGCCTTGTCTTCCCACCTCCATCAATAAGCCTTCTTTCCCCACCTCCATCAATGGGCCTTCCCTCCCACCAACCTACATCAGCGAGCCTTGTCTCCCCCACCTCCATCAATGAGTCTTCCCTCCTCACCTCCATCAATGAGCCTTCCCTCCCCACCTCCATCAATGAGCCTTCCCTCCCCCCACCTCCATCAATGATTTTTGCCTGCCCCCATCTCCATCAATGGGCCTTCCCTCCCCACACCTCCATCAATAAGCCTTCCCTCCCCACCTCCATCAATGAGCCTTCCCTTCCCACATCCATCAATGAGCCTTCCCTCCCCACCTCCATCAATGAGCCTTCCCTCCCCACCTCCATCAATGAGCCTTGTCTCCCCACCTCCATCAATTAGCCTTCCTTCCCCATCTCCATCAATGAGCCTTCCCTCCCCACCTCCATCAATGAGCCTTGTCTCCCCACCGCCATCAATATGCCTCCCACACCTCCATCAATGAGCCTTTACTCCATCTCAGTCAATGAGCCTTCTCCCCTACCTCCATCAATGAGCATTCCCTCCTCACCCCCATCATTGAGCCTTCTCCTCCCCTCCATCAATGGGCCTTCCCTCCCAACCTACATCAATGAGCCTTGTCTCCCCACCTCCATCAACGAGCCTTCTTTCCCCACCTCCATCAATGGGCCTTCCCTCCTGACCTACATCAACGAGCCTTGTCTCCCCACCTCCATCAATGAGCCTTCCCTCCCCACCTCCATCAATGAGCCTTCTCTCCCCACCTCCATCAATAAGCCTTCCCTCCCCCACCTCCATCAATGAGCCTTCCCTCCCCACCTCCATCAATAATCCTTCCCTACCCCACCTTCATCAATAAGCCTTCCCTACCCCACCGCCATCAATGAGCCTTCCCTCCCCACCTCCATCAACGAGCCTTCCCTCCCCACATCCATCGATGAGCCTTCCCTCCCCACCTCCATCAATAAGCCTTCTCTCCCCACCTCCATCAATGAGCCTTCTTTCCCCACCTCCATCAATGGGCCTTCCCTCCCAACCTACATCAACGATCCTTCCCTTCCCACCTCCATCAATGAGCCTTCTCTCCCCACCTCCATCAATGAGCCTTCCCTCCCCACCTCTATCAATGAGCCTTGTTTCCCACCTCCGTCAATGAGCCTTCTCTCCCCACCTCCATCAATGAGCCTTCTTTCCCCACCCCCATCAATGAGCCTTCCCTCCCCACCTCCATCAACGAGCCTTCCCTCCCCACATCCATCAATGAGCCTTCCCTCCCCTTCTCCATCAATGAGCCTTGTCTCCCCACCTCCATCAATGAGCCTTCTCTCCCCACCTCCATCAATGGGCCATCCCTCCCAACCAACATCAACGAGCCTTGTCTCCCGACCTCCACCAATGAGCCTTCCCTCCCCACCTCCACCAATGAGCCTTCCCTCCCCCCATCTCCATCAATGAGCCTTCCCTCCCCACCTCCATCAATGAGCCTTCCTTCTCACCTTCATCAATAAGCCTTCCCTCCTCACCTCCATCAATGAGCCCTCCCTCCCCACCTCCATCAATGAGCCTTCCCTCCCCACCTCCATCAATAATCCTTCCCTACCCCACCTTCATCAATAAGCCTTCCCTACCCCACCGCCATCAATGAGCCTTCCCTCCCCACCTCCATCAACGAGCCTTCCCTCCCCACATCCATCGATGAGCCTTCCCTCCCCACCTCCATCAATAAGCCTTCTCTCCCCACCTCCATCAATGAGCCTTCTTTCCCCACCTTCATCAATGGGCCTTCCCTCCCAACCTACATCAACGATCCTTCCCTTCCCACCTCCATCAATGAGCCTTCTCTCCCCACCTCCATCAATGAGCCTTCCCTCCCCACCTCCATCAATGAGCCTTGTTTCCCACCTCCATCAATGAGCCTTCTCTCCCCACCTCCATCAGTGAGCCTTCTTTCCCCACCCCCATCAATGAGCCTTCCCTCCCCACCTCCATCAACGAGCCTTCCCTCCCCACATCCATCAATGAGCCTTCCCTCCCCTTCTCCATCAATGAGCCTTGTCTCCCCACCTCCATCAATGAGCCTTCTCTCCCCACCTCCATCAATGGGCCATCCCTCCCAACCAACATCAACGAGCCTTGTCTCCCGACCTCCACCAATGAGCCTTCCCTCCCCACCTCCACCAATGAGCCTTCCCTCCCCCCATCTCCATCAATGAGCCTTCCCTCCCCACCTCCATCAATGAGCCTTCCTTCTCACCTTCATCAATAAGCCTTCCCTCCTCACCTCCATCAATGAGCCTTCCCTCCCCACCTCCATCAATGAGCCTTCCCTCCCCACCTCCATCAATGAGCCTTCCTTCTCACCTTCATCAATAAGCCTTCCCTCCTCACCTCCATCAATGAGCCTTCCCTCCCCACCTCCATCAATAAGCCTTCCCTCCTCACCTCCATCAATGAGCCCTCCCTCCCCACCTCCATCAATGAGCCTTCCCTCCTCACCTCCATCAATGAGCCTTCCCTCCCCACCTCCATCAATGATCCCTACAACAAATGAGCAGTGAGTGATAGATGAACCGAACAATTGCTGTTTTATTAGAGTGTGTATTCCAGATGGGAATGATAGAGAGAGTTCTTGGAATGGCGCCCCCGTGCCAGCACCGAATCCAGAGGACAGCACCAATCAATGTAGTAGCTCCGGGACGGGTTTATAAAAATCAGAGCCGATCAGTAATGTTATTTTTTTTTTCTACGCTGACCTATTTCCCATGTGAAATAAATAAAATTAAACTGAACAAAAATACCCTTGAAGCCCTCGAGGGCAGCTGTATATTGTTCGATGTGATGATATGTCTGCCCCGGGGGCGTCATTACTCCATACAGAACATTCTTCTTCACCTGACGCCTTTACCTGTTAAACCGACCACACCTGCCCGCAGGACGCAGAACATCTCAGTGCAAGGGAAATTCTAGGCACCACAGATTGCCATGTACGGCCGCTGGAACCATGTGCCGTGCCTTGAAAAAAGTATTCATACCCCTTGGCATTTTCCACATTTTGTCAGGTTACGACCAAAAAACGTAAATGTCTTTTATTGGGATTTTATGTGATAGACCAACACAAAGTGGCACATAATTGTGAGGTGGAAGGAAAATGATACAAATAAATGAAAAGTGTGGGGAGGGGCATTTGTATGGCGCCCCCTGTGATCAATACTTTGTAGAACCTCCTTTCTCTGCAATTACAGCTGCAAGTCTTTTTGGGGGTGTCTCTACCAGCTTTGCACATCTAGAGAGGGACATTTCTGCCCATTCTTCTTCCTTGCAGACTATCTCAAGCTCTGTCAGATTGGATGGAGAGCATCTGTGAACAGCAATTTTCAAGTCTTGCCACAGATTTTCAATGGGATTTAGGTCTGGACTGTGACTGGGCCATTCTAACACATGAATATGCTTTGATGTAAACCATTCCATTGTAGCTCTGGCTGGATGTTTCGGGTCGTTGTCCTGCTGGAAGGGGAACCTCCGCCCCGGTCTCAAGTCTTTTGCAGACTCTAACAGGTTTTCTTCTAAGATTGTCCTGTATTTGGCTCCATCCATCTTCCCATCAACTCTGACCAGCTTCCCTGTCCCTGCTGAAGAAAACCATCCCCACCACATGATGCTGCCACCACCATGTTTCACGGTGGGGATGGTGTGTTCAGGGTGATGTGCAGTGTTAGTTTTCCGCCACACATAGCGTTTTGCTTTTGCTCCACAAAGTTCAATTTTGGTTCACATATCTTGATGAACTTGTAGGTTTTTTTTTTAATCCGCTGTGGTGGGCAAAAACAAATAAAGAGTGTATAAAAAAAAGTGAAACAAGCACATAAAAGCGCACTTAAGTATGTGTCTCTTTTTCACCCCCTGAAGGAGCAGGACCTTACCCTGACCCCTCCCCCCCCCCCCCCCCGAGTGAAAAGGCTCCTGACAGGGACAAGGCTCAATCTTGGTTCACCTAGCCAAAAGGCCTGGCAGACCAAGCCGACTAATGAGTACTAGGTCAGGGGCTCCCCCCGAAGAGAGACCCCCCCCCCTTGTTTAGGGGAGGAAGGAACCTGATGGCCACACTTTCTTCCCCAGTGGTGTATTTTGGTTTTGTGCTGCCTTAGGTAAGACTACAACTGGGTGCCCCCTACATCAAAGATGGGACAGAGAGAGGGGGGGTGAGAGAGAGAGAAAGAGAGAGGGGGAGAGAGAGAGGGGGGAGAGAGAGGGATGAGAGAGAGGGGGTGAGAGAAGGAGGGTAAGAGAGAGAGAAAGAGAGGGGTGAGAGAGAGATAGTGGGGTGAGAGAGGGATGAGAGAGAGGGCTGAGAAAGAGAGAGGGGGGTGAGAGACGGATGAGAGAGAGGGGGTGAGAGAAAGAGGGTGAGAGAGAGGGGGGTGAGCGAGAGAGAGAGAGGAGGGTGAGAGAGGGATGAGAGAGAGGGGGTGAGAGAAGAAGGGTGAGAGAGAGAGAGAAAGAGAGAGAGAGGGAGGGTGAGAGAAGGAGGGTAAGAGAGAGAGGAGGGATGAGAAAGAGAGGGGGGGTGAGAGAGAGGGAGGAGGGAAACAGTTGGAGGGGAGAAAGAGAGAGAGGGGTGGGAGAGAGAGAGGGGGAGATAATCGAGAGAGAGATCGAAAGAGGGAGTGAGAGAAGGAGGGTGAGAGAGGGGAGGGGTGGGGAGGAGGTGGGGGAGAGAGAGAGGGAGGACGAGAGAGAGGAGGGATGAGAGAGAGAGGGGAGTGAGAGAGAGGGAGGAGGGAAAGAGTTGGAGGGGAGAAAGAGAGAGAAAGAGAATTGGGAGAGAGAGAGGGGTGGGAGAGAGAGAGGGGGAGATAGAATGGGGTGAGAGAGACAGAGCGAAAGAGGGAGTGAGAGAAGGAGGGTGAGAGAGGGGTGGGTTGGGGAGGAGGTGGGGGGCGAGAGAGAGGAGTGGGAGAGAGGTTGGAGAGGTGTGGGGAGAGAGTGTATGTGTGGGGGGGGGGTTAGAGATAGAGGGGGGTCAGCGAGAGAGGGGGAATGAGAGAGGGAGAGAGGGGGCTCCCCACCCCCCATACTACACCAGGAGGTTCTCCCATCCCCCCCTTCCCAAAAAAAAAAGACACCAGACTCTCCCCTTCCTGCAGCCCGCTGGCTCCTTTTTACTAGCTGTGTGTAGGAAGGCTGGCGAGGTATGATCACAGCCCAGGACTTCGCCCCGCTCTGCCAAGTGAGCTACTTCTGGGATCGGGAGGCTGCAGACACCACCACCTCCTACTTCTGCTTTGCTCCCCTGTCACCGAATAGTCAGTCTGTGGTCACCCCTGGTGTCTCCCCTTGGGGGTGCCCCGGGTGCAGTCCGCTCCCCCCCCCCCCCCACCCGCACCCTGTAGCGGCACCACTCCTTGTAGAATCCCTACTGCCTGGGGGCGGTGCCACCACCCTGAAAAATGCTGCCTCATGGTAGATGTGCCCCTTTCCTCCCCCCCCTAGACTTCAGGGCACACAAAAGTGCAAAGTGACAAAACAGTGAGAGAAAAAAATGAAATAAATAATTCCGGTGTGGATCCTGTGGCCTGGTAACAAAAATTGCCCCAGACTTAGCCAAAAGGGCCTAGCCCAAGAGGCACAGTCCAGAAATATGTAGTGACGTGGCCACGTGCCTCTTCACACAGTGGGGTTCCCAAACCCAAATGCTACTAAAACCCCCCCCCTCGGGCGACCAACTCCCAGGGGACACAGGCATGGCGGATTCTCTGCCTTCCCAGCCTATGGCCAGACCAGGCAGACCCATTTTAATCAGGTAGTACTGTGCCCTCCAGTCTGCCCCGGGGGAATTACTCTTGTGCACTACATCCCATGGGCGCCTCGGTTTCCGGTCCAGCCGACCTTTAAAACCCTTCAAAAACCTTCAAAACCCCCATCATACCAGCAGGCATACCATACAGCCAACCGTTCCTACCAAAAGGCCAGAACGACAGCATAGCACCCCTAGTGGACACCAGCAACAGATGCCCCAATTCTTCTCAGCCAAATGGCCAAGTAGTGAAGTTTCTGGTGGCTTAGTTGATGTCCAGTCTAGGCACTCTAAATGAAGGGCGCGCCGTCTTATTTCAGGGATATTTCCTTCCCGTAATGTTCTTGGCTTGGCTAATATATTCACAGCAGCCTGTGTGGGGTCCGGACCTGCTGGAGTGGTGTGGGCAACATTGCCTCCTCTTATATGGGGAGGGTGTAGGGTTTGATTGTTTTTTTGTTTTTTGCTTTTTTGTAACGCTAAATACATTTTGCTATTCGATAATAAAGTTTATACACTTTGCTTCCATTTTGGTTGGCTGTAAGCAGGGCTTTTTTTTTCTCAGGGAACAGGTGGCACCCTTCTGAGTTACCCTTCATCTATGCCCCCTACCCGTCTCTGAGCGCCATCCCTTGGTTCCACCCCAAAACCACCTCCCAGTACAGCAAATTTCAGAGAACACGGAACCAAGTATTTTGTGCTACTCTGTAATTTCTATGAAATTTGTAAATGAAAACAAGAAAGATACTAAAACAGATCCCTTGCAATAAGCAACAATAGACCCCAGCAACAATAGACTCCGCCCCAGAAACAATAGACTCCACCCCAGAAACAATAAACTCCGCCCAAGAAACGATAGACCCCACCCCAGAAACAATAGACTCCGCCCCAGAAACAATAGACTCCACCCCAGAAAGAATAGACCCTGCCCAGAAACAATAGACCCCACCCCAGAAACAATAGACCCCGCCCCAGAAACAATAGACCCCGTCCCAGAAACAATAGACTCCGTCCCATAAACAATAGACTCCACCCGAGAAACGATATACCCCACCCCAGAAACAATAGACTCCACCCCAGAAACAATAGACTCCACCCCAGAAACAATAGACCTCACCCCAGAAACAATAGACTCCACCCCAGAAACAATAGACCTCACCCCAGAAACAATAGACTCCACCACAGAAACAATAGACCCCACCCCAGAAACAATAGATTCCACCACAGAAACAATAGACTCCACCACAGAAGCAATAGACTCCATCCCAGAAACAATAGATTCTGCCCCAGAAACAATAGACTCCATCCCAGAAACAATAGATTCTGCCCCAGAAACAATAGACTCCACCCCAGAAACAATAGACCCCACCCCAGAAGCAATAGACTCCACCCCATAAACAATAGACCCCACCCCACAAACAATAAACGTCACCAGAGAAACGATAGACCCCACCCCAGAAACAATAGACTCCACCACAGAAACAATAGACTCCACCCCAGAAACAATAGACTCCACCCCAGAAGCAATAGACTCCACCCCAGAAGCAATAGACACCACCCCAGAAGCAATAGACCCCATCCCAGAAACAATAGATTCCGGCCCAGAAACAATAGATTCCGCCCCAGAAACAATAGACTCCGCCCCAGAAACAATAGACCCACCCCAGAAACAATTAGACTCTGCCCCAGAAACAATTAGACTCTGCCCTAGAAACAATAGACTCCGCCCCAGAAACAATAGACTCCGCCCCAGAAACAATAGACTCCGCCCCAGAAACAATAGACCCCACCCCAGAAACAATAGACCCCGCCCCAGAAACAATAGACACCACCCCAGAAGCAATAGACCCCATCCCAGAAACAATAAACTCCGCCCCAGAAACAATAGACTCCGCCCCAGAAACAATAGACCCCACCCCAGAAGCAATAGACCCTCACCCCAGAAACAATAGACCCCACCCCAGAAACAATTAGACTCCGCCCCAGAAACAATAGACTCCACCCCAGAAGCAATAGACTCCGCCCCAGAAACAATAGACTCTGCCCTAGAAACAATAGACTCTGCCCCAAAAACAATAGACTCTGCCCTAGAAACAATAGACTCTGCCCCAGAAACAATAGACTCCACCCCAGAAGCAATAGACCCCATCCCAGAAACAATAGGCTCCGCCCCAGAAGCAATAGACTCCGCCCCAGAAGCAATAGACCCCCACCCCAGAAACAATAGACCCTGCTCCAGAAACAATAGACCCCATCCCAGAAACAATAGGCTCCACCCCAGAAACAATAGACTCCGCCCCAGAAGCAATAGACCCCCACCCCAGAAACAATAGACCCTGCTCCAGAAACAATAGACCCCGCCCCAGAAACAATAGACTCCACCTCAGAAACAATAGACTCCACCCCAGAAACAATAGACTCCACCCCCAGAAACAACAGACTCCACCCCAGAAGCAATAGACCCCCATGCAGCAACAATAGATTCCCAAGAGACAATAGATCCACCACACAACAAAATAATTCCCCCCCAGCAACAATGGACCCCCCATACAACAAAAGACTTTCCCCCCCAGCAACAATGGACCCCCCACAACGAAATACCACCCCAGCAGAAATTACAGATTTCTCAGCAGCCAGCATCAATAGACCTCTCCCTCAACAGTAGATCCCACCCAGCAAGATAAGATAAGATCCCCCCCCACCACCAGCAACAGTAGACTTACCCAGCAACAATAGGCCCCCACCCCAAAACAGATCCCCATCAGCAAAAATAGATACCCCAGCAGCCAGCATCAATAGACCCTCCAGCACCCCTTTCCAGTACATACATTCAGCGCTGGAGGTGCCGGAACTGCGTTCCTCCACGTTCCCGCTGAAAAAAAGCGCTGGTTATAAGCCATCTAAGGTCAACTTCGTTGGTCTCTGCTTTGGCCTGAGCTGTAGGTGTTTTGGGCTTTTTGCAATGACTGTGTCTACAACTTACGTAAGAAATTGATGATCATTAGCGCCTACTTGGTAGCATTGGTTAATCACACACCTGACTCTAATCCTTCAAAATCCCTGACTGCGCAAAGTGTGCGAGTGTGGGAACGGAGTCTGGATCGAAGCCAAAAAGTAGTTGCACCAAATTTTGATTTTGTTTCATCTTCTGTTCCCTCGCTTTGCAGTTTGTAAATTGATTTAAAAAAAATTAAAAATAATAAATAAAAAGCAAATAAACAAATATTTTTTGAAAGCATTCTTACTTTACAGCATTTTTTCACACCCGCCTCTGCAAAGTGCTGGTAGAATGGCAGAAATTGTGGGGGGGAGGGGAAGGTGGAGGGGAAGATGTCATTCCGATTGTAGATTTAGCCAAGTGACAGAACAGGTAAGATCTGTGACAGCAGCTTCCCTGTGCTGCTCTGCTTAAGGAGACAATCTCTGTATTATATATTACTGCACCGTATACTGTACCCCCCTGTCCCCAGACCGTGCCCTCCAGATTGATGTACTGTACCCACCTGCCCACCCTCCCATACTGTGCCCTTCTGCCCCCCCCCGTATTGTGCCCTCCTGACTGCTGTACTTTACCTTCCTGCCTCCCCTCCCGTACTATGCCCTCTTGCCCCCCCCCCCCGTATTCTGTGTCCTCCTTACAGCTGTATTGGACCCTCCTGCCCCCTCTGAACTATGCCCTCCTGCCACCTCATACTGTATCCTCTTGACACTGTACTATACCCTTCTGAACCCCCTGTACTGCGCCCTCCTGCCCCTCCATACTGTGTCTTCCTGACTGCTGTACTGTTCCCTCCTGACCCCCCTGTACTGTGCCCCCTTGCCACCACTGTACTTTGTCCTACTGACACTGTACTGTACCCTTCTGACCCCCCTGTACTGTGCCCCTCCCCCTCATACTGTGTCTTCCTGAATGCTTTACTGTACCCCCCTGACCCCCACGTGCTGCCCCCTCCTGCCCCTGCATACTGTGTCTTCCTGACTGCTGTGCTGTGCCCCCCCATACTGTGCCCTCCTGAGCCCCCTTTACTGAGCCACCCCCCCGTACTGTGTCCTCCTGATACTGTATCATACTCTCCTGACCCCCCTGTACTGCCCCCTCCTGCCCCTGCATACTGTGTCTTCCTGACTGCTGTACTGTGCCCCCATATACTGTGCCCTCCTGATCCCCCTTTACTGAGCCACCCCCCGTACTGTGTCCTCCTGATACTGTATCATACTCTCCTGACCCCCCTGTACTGCACCCTCCTGCCCCTCTTGCACTGTGTCTTCCTGACGGCTGTACTGTACCCCCCTGACTCCCCTGTACAGCGCCCTCCCTCCTCGTCCTGTGTCTTCCTGACTGCTGTACTGTACCCCCCTGACCACCCTTACAGCACCCTACTTCCTTCCTCATACTGTATCTTCCTGACTGCTGCACTGTTCCCTCCTGACCCCCCTGTACTGTGCCCCCTTGCCCCCCCTGTACTTATTCCTACTGACACTGTACTGTACCCTTCAGACCCCCCGTACTGTGCCCCCTCCTGCCCCCCCATACTGTATCCTCCTGACACTGTACCCTCCCGATCCCCCTTTACTGTGCTATCCTGCCCCCCCTCTTAATGTGTCCTCCTGATACTGTATCGTACTCTCCTGACCCCCCCCCCTGCACTGCACCCTCCTGCCCCCCTTGTACTGTGTCTTCCTGACTGCTGTACTGTACCCCCCTGACCCTCCTGTACTGCGCCATCTTGCCCCCCTTGTACTGTGTCTTTCTGACCTGCTGTACTGTACCCCCCCTGACCCCCCTGTACTGTGTCCTCCTGATACTGTATCATACCCTCCTGACCCCCCTGTACTGCACCCTCCTGCCCCTCTTGCATTGTGTCTTCCTGACTGCTGTACTTTACCCCCCTGACCCCCCTGTAATGCGCCATCCTGCCCCCCACCCTTACTGTGTCCTCCTAATACTGTCTTATACCCTCCTGGCCCTCCTGACCCCCCTGTTCTGCGCCCTCTTGCCCCCCTTGTACTGTGTCTTCCTGACTGCTGTACTGTACCCCCCTGACCCCCCCTGTACTGCGCCATCCTGCCCCCCACCCTTACTGTGTCCTCCAGATACTGTATCATACCCTCCTGACCCCCCTGTACTGCGCCCTCCTGCCCCCCTTGTACTGTGTCTTCCTGACTGCTGTACTTTACCCCCCTGACCCCCTTGTATTGTGCCATCCTGCCCCCCACCCTTACTGTGTCCTCCTGATACTGTATCATACCCACCTGACCCCCCTGTACTGCACCCTCCTGCCCCTCTTGCACTGTGTCTTCCTGACTACTGTACTTTACCCCCCCTGACCACCCTGTACTGCGCCATCCTGCCCCCCACCTTTACTGTGTCCTCCTGATGCTGTATCATACCCACCTGACCCCCTTGTACTGTGTCTTCCTGACTGCTGTACAGTACCCCCCCTGACCCCCCTGTACTGTGCCCCCTTGCCACCACTGTACTTTGTCCTACTGACACTGTACTGTACCCTTCTGACCCCCCTGTACTGTGCCCCTCCCCCTCATACTGTGTCTTCCTGAATGCTTTACTGTACCCCCCTGACCCCCACGTGCTGCCCCCTCCTGCCCCTGCATACTGTGTCTTCCTGACTGCTGTGCTGTGCCCCCCCATACTGTGCCCTCCTGAGTAGTGATGGCCGAACGGTTCGCCCGGCGGTCGTTTCGCGGCGAATTTCCGACTTTCGCCGTCCGCGGGTTCGAACGCCTTTTTCCGTCGTTCGCCCCGGCGGACTTACGTGTTTAATGTATACAAGAACTTTAACCTTTCGTGACACGTTTATCATGTGTTACAGGACAACCAATTGAGACATGACAGCTCATGGACACTTGGACATTCCCCCTAACCTATAAATACACCCGATCCGGTGGCCATTTTACATTCTTTCTTCTGTCACTGTAGGGAAAGGATCCTGTGTGGAGTAGGGACAGAGAAAACGCTAGCTATTTGGTACACAAAAGTTCTTTTCAGGACTGGTATAGGTGTTAGGTCAGCAGCCTGAGTTTCTTTTGTCAGTTTAGATAAAGGGACAGAGCGCTGTATGCTGCTATTTTAGGGACAGCTCAGCCAGATTAGTCTTTCTTCATCATCATCATCATCATCATCATTAGCTGTTACTATCAGGTCCACAAAAGAGCTGTTCCAGCTAATCGTTCCAGCCTACTCTTTTTTGCCAATTTGTATAGGGACAGGCAGGAAGCAGTGTGTCAGGCAGTGAGGATAATTTTAAAGACTTGCTGTTACTATTAGTTCCACAAAGGTTCTTTTCAGGACTGGTATCAGTGGTACGGTAATAGGCTTGTACACGTATAATATTCTTTCTTCCAAATATAGAAAGAATATTATACTTGACTGCTGCCCTTCTGCTGCAGTCTGCTAATCATTCACAACTCACTTGTTCCACAAAGCTCTTTATCAGGACTGGTAACTTGGTCTGTCTAGGGTGCTACGGTACATAGGCTTGGGTGCGGTACAGTCTGCTGTTCTGTAAGGACCGCTATCGGTCCACAATAGATAGGGTTGCCGTGCACTACTGCTGACCGCTGCCCTATACTGCAGCAGTCCTTCAGCGGTATAGGGACTGACGCACAGTCTGCTAAACACTAATACACAACCTGCTTGGTCCACAAAAGTTCTTATAAGGACTGGTAACTTGGTATAGGGTGCTACGGTACATAGGCCTGAGTGCGTTACAGTCTGCTGTTCTGTAAGGACCGCTATCGGTCCACAATACATAGGGTTGACGTGCACTACTGCTGACCGCTGCCCTATACTGCAGCAGTCCTTCAGCGGTATAGGGACTGACGCACAGTCTGCTAAACACTAACACACAACCTGCTTGGTCCACAAAAGTTCTTATAAGGACTGGTAACTTGGTATAGGGTGCTACGGTACATAGGCCTGAGTGCAGTACAGTCTGCTGTTCTGTAAGGACTGCTATCGGTCCACAATACATAGGGTTGCCGTGCACTACTGCTGACCGCTGCCCTATACTGCAGCAGTCCTTCAGCGGTATAGGGACTGACGCACAGTCTGCTAAACACTAATACACAACCTGCTTGGTCCACAAAAGTTCTTATAAGGACTGGTAACTTGGTATAGGGTGCTACGGTACATAGGCCTGAGTGCGTTACAGTCTGCTGTTCTGTAAGGACCGCTATCGGTCCACAATACATAGGGTTGCCGTGCACTACTGCTGACCGCTGCCCTATACTGCAGCAGTCCTTCATTGGTATAGGGACTGACGTACAGTCTGCTAATCACTAACACACAACCTGCTTGGTCCACAAAAGTTCTTATAAGGACTGGTAACTTGGTATAGGGTGCTACGGTACATAGGCCTGAGTGCGTTACAGTCTGCTGTTCTGTAAGGACCGCTATCGGTCCACAATACATAGGGTTGCCGTGCACTACTGCTGACCGCTGCCCTATACTGCAGCAGTCCTTCAGCGGTATAGGGACTGACGCACAGTCTGCTAAACACTAACACACAACCTGCTTGGTCCACAAAAGTTCTTATAAGGACTGGTAACTTGGTATAGGGTGCTACGGTACATAGGCCTGAGTGCAGTACAGTCTGCTGTTCTGTAAGGACCGCTATCGGTCCACAATACATAGGGTTGCCGTGCACTACTGCTGACCGCTGCCCTATACTGCAGCAGTCCTTCAGCGGTATAGGGACTGACGCACAGTCTGCTAAACACTAACACACAACCTGCTTGGTCCACAAAAGTTCTTATAAGGACTGGTAACTTGGTATAGGGTGCTACGGTACATAGGCCTGAGTGCGTTACAGTCTGCTGTTCTGTAAGGACCGCTATCGGTCCACAATACATAGGGTTGCCGTGCACTACTGCTGACCGCTGCCCTATACTGCAGCAGTCCTTCATTGGTATAGGGACTGACGTACAGTCTGCTAATCACTAACACACAACCTGCTTGGTCCACAAAAGTTCTTATAAGGACTGGTAACTTGGTATAGGGTGCTACGGTACATAGGCCTGAGTGCGTTACAGTCTGCTGTTCTGTAAGGACCGCTATCGGTCCACAATACATAGGGTTGCCGTGCACTACTGCTGACCGCTGCCCTATACTGCAGCAGTCCTTCATTGGTATAGGGACTGACGTACAGTCTGCTAATCACTAACACACAACCTGCTTGGTCCACAAAAGTTCTTATAAGGACTGGTAACTTGGTATAGGGTGCTACGGTACATAGGCCTGAGTGCGTTACAGTCTGCTGTTCTGTAAGGACCGCTATCGGTCCACAATACATAGGGTTGCCGTGCACTACTGCTGACCGCTGCCCTATACTGCAGCAGTCCTTCAGCGGTATAGGGACTGACGCACAGTCTGCTAAACACTAACACACAACCTGCTTGGTCCACAAAAGTTCTTATAAGGACTGGTAACTTGGTATAGGGTGCTACGGTACATAGGCCTGAGTGCAGTACAGTCTGCTGTTCTGTAAGGACCGCTATCGGTCCACAATACATAGGGTTGCCGTGCACTACTGCTGACCGCTGCCCTATACTGCAGCAGTCCTTCATTGGTATAGGGACTGACGTACAGTCTGCTAATCACTAACACACAACCTGCTTGGTCCACAAAAGTTCTTATAAGGACTGGTAACTTGGTATAGGGTGCTACGGTACATAGGCCTGAGTGCGTTACAGTCTGCTGTTCTGTAAGGACCGCTATCGGTCCACAATACATAGGGTTGCCGTGCACTACTGCTGACCGCTGCCCTATACTGCAGCAGTCCTTCAGCGGTATAGGGACTGACGCACAGTCTGCTAAACACTAACACACAACCTGCTTGGTCCACAAAAGTTCTTATAAGGACTGGTAACTTGGTATAGGGTGCTACGGTACATAGGCCTGAGTGCAGTACAGTCTGCTGTTCTGTAAGGACCGCTATCGGTCCACAATACATAGGGTTGCCGTGCACTACTGCTGACCGCTGCCCTATACTGCAGCAGTCCTTCATTGGTATAGGGACTGACGTACAGTCTGCTAATCACTAACACACAACCTGCTTGGTCCACAAAAGTTCTTATAAGGACTGGTAACTTGGTATAGGGTGCTACGGTACATAGGCCTGAGTGCGTTACAGTCTGCTGTTCTGTAAGGACCGCTATCGGTCCACAATACATAGGGTTGCCGTGCACTACTGCTGACCGCTGCCCTATACTGCAGCAGTCCTTCATTGGTATAGGGACTGACGTACAGTCTGCTAATCACTAACACACAACCTGCTTGGTCCACAAAAGTTCTTATAAGGACTGGTAACTTGGTATAGGGTGCTACGGTACATAGGCCTGAGTGCGTTACAGTCTGCTGTTCTGTAAGGACCGCTATCGGTCCACAATACATAGGGTTGCCGTGCACTACTGCTGACCGCTGCCCTATACTGCAGCAGTCCTTCAGCGGTATAGGGACTGACGTACAGTCTGCTAATCACTAACACACAACCTGCTTGGTCCACAAAAGTTTTTATAAGGACTGGTAACTTGGTATAGGGTGCTACGGTACATAGGCCTGAGTGCAGTACAGTCTGCTGTTCTGTAAGGACCGCTATCGGTCCACAATACATAGGGTTGACGTGCACTACTGCTGACCGCTGCCCTATACTGCAGCAGTCCTTCAGCGGTATAGGGACTAAGAGTTTTGTCACAGGGTGATTTAAAAAATGACAGGCAGAGGAAGAGGCAGGCCCTTCCGCAGGGGTGGTAGGGGTAGGGCAGGAGCAACAGCCTTGAGCCAAAGTGGGAAGTTGCAGAAGGTGCGTTCAATTACTTTAAAGGACGCACCAGACTTGGTTGAGTGGCTCACTCAGCCTTATTCTTCTGCACCCTCCTCATCCTCTCGATCTGCACCCTCTTCTTCACTCTCTGCTATGTGCACCCCCAAAGACACTACCACCAACAACACGACCACCACCACCACCACCACATACCTTCCGCTTGAGTGCAAATGGGGGCCTTCATGCTCCAGTGTTTTAATAGGGACCCCCGTATAAAAAGCATGAGGGTCAAGGACCAGTACTGGGTGGCAACGTACTTAGATCCCCGGTACAAACACAAAATGGCGGAAATGTTACCGCCGTCGCAGAGGGCTGTCAGAATGCAGCACTTCCAGGCCTTGCTTCGAGAAATGCTGCATTCTGCTTTTGCGTGCGCTGGCAGAGGAGCAATTCCCACTCCCAGAGAAGGATTTGCGGGTACCAATCCAACAGCGCCTGCAAGAAGAGGCCGGTTTGAAGATGTGTTGGTGACTTCGGATATGAGGTCATTCTTTCAGCCGACCCATCGACAGGTGTCATCCGGATCCAGCATCAGGGAACGCCTAGACCGTCAGGTGTCCGACTACATTGGGTTAACGGCCGATGTGGACGCTCTGAGGAGTGATGAACCCCTAGACTACTGGGTGGGCAGGCTTGACCTCTGGCCAGAGCTTGCCCAATTTGCAATCGAACTGTTGGCTTGCCCCTCATCCAGTGTCCTGTCCGAAAGGACGTTCAGCGCAGCAGGGGGGATTGTGACCGATAAGCGTACTCGCCTAGCTCATGACAGTGTTAACTACCTCACATTTCTAAAAATGAATGAGGCATGGATCTCGGAGGAATTCAACACATGTGATCAGTAGACCATGTATATGTCTATAAACAATTTTTGGAATCAAGCACACAGACCTTCTTAATTCATTTGGCTCACTTCCCTGACCCAAAAAAGCACACCGTACTATATGCCCCTACCCTCCTCTTTGAAGAGGTTGAGCGGTGTCATATTTCTACTGGGGCTGCTTATTATGAGGGGTTCCCACCATCCCTGTGCTGTGCTGACTTCCTCCTGGGTGTTCTTATTATGAGGGGCTCCCACCATCCCTGTGCTGTGCTGACTTCCTCCTGGGGGTTCTTATTATGAGGGGCTCCCACCATCCCTGTGCTGTGCTGACTTCCTCCTGGGGGTTCTTATTATGAGGGGATCACACCATCCCTGTGCTGTGCTGACTTCCTCCTGGGGCTGCTTACGGTGCTGCTGTCAGCGCTGTATGTCACGGAGCTGCTGTCAGCGCTGTATGTCACGGAGCTGCTGTCAGCGCTGTATGTCACGGAGCTGCTGTCAGCGCTGTATGTCACGGAGCTGCTGTCAGCGCTGTATGTCACGGAGCTGCTGTCAGCGCTGTATGTCACGGAGCTGCTGTCAGCGCTGTATGTCACGGAGCTGCTGTCAGCGCTGTATGTCACGGAGCTGCTGTCAGCGCTGTATGTCACGGTGCTGCTGTCAGCGCTGTATGTCACGGAGCTGCTGTCAGCGCTGTATGTCACGGAGCTGCTGTCAGTGCTGTATGTCACGGAGCTGCTGTCAGCGCTGTATGTCACGGAGCTGCTGTCAGCGCTGTATGTCACGGAGCTGCTGTCAGCGCTGTATGTCACGGTGCTGCTGTCAGCGCTGTATGTCACGGAGCTGCTGTCAGCGCTGTATGTCACGGAGCTGCTGTCAGTGCTGTATGTCACGGAGCTGCTGTCAGCGCTGTATGTCACGGAGCTGCTGTCAGCGCTGTATGTCACGGAGCTGCTGTCAGCGCTGTATGTCACGGTGCTGCTGTCAGCGCTGTATGTCACGGAGCTGCTGTCAGCGCTGTATGTCACGGAGCTGCTGTCAGCGCTGTATGTCACGGAGCTGCTGTCAGCGCTGTATGTCACGGAGCTGCTGTCAGCGCTGTATGTCACGGAGCTGCTGTCAGCGCTGTATGTCACGGTGCTGATGTCAGTGCTCTGTATTACGGTGCTGCTGTCAGTGCTCTGTATCTCCTGCACCCTCTTGTTTGCCTACCCTGGTCCCTGACCTTCCCTCTCCTCCATTGCCTTCATTAGCTCCATAGTCCTGAATTGTCAGAACAATTTCCCAAATAAAAAAAAAATGCTTGTAGTTATCGATCCCAAATTCACCTCATACATGTATTATGCTATTGTCCAGGTGGTGGGACTACGTGCTACCCCCTAATAATTACCCCGTGGCCGCAAATTCGACCTAAAGGTTTGCGAAATTCGCCTCCCATTGAAGTCAATGGAGCCCGCGGCGAACGGTCGTTTTCGCGAACGTTTGTGCCCGTTCGCGTTTCGCGTTCGCGAAACGTCCCGTCGGAAGTTCGTCCATCACTACTCCTGAGCCCCCTTTACTGAGCCACCCCCCCGTACTGTGTCCTCCTGATACTGTATCATACTCTCCTGACCCCCCTGTACTGTGCCCTCTTCCCCCCTTGTACTGTGTCTTCTTGACTGCTGTACTGTACCCTCCTGACCCCCCTGTACTGCGCCATCCTGCCCCCCCCTTATTGTCTCCTCCTGATACTGTATCATACCGTCCTGACCCCCCTGTACTGCACCCTCCTGCCCCTCTTGCACTGTGTCTTCCTGACTGCTGTACTTTACCCCCCCCCGACCCCCCTGTACTGCGCCACCCTGCCCTCCACCCTTACTGTGTCCTCCTGATGCTGTAGCATACCCTCCTGACCCTCCTGACCCCCCTGTACTGCACCCTCCTGCCCCCTTGTACTGTGTCTTCCTGACTGCTGTACTGTACCCCTCTGACCCTCCTGTACTGTGCCCTCCTGCCCCTGTTGTATTGTGTCTTCCTGACTGCTGTACTGTACCCCTCTGATCACCTTTACAGCGCCCTCCTCCCCCCACATACTGTGTCTTCCTGACTGTTGTACTGTACCCCCCTGACCCCCTTGTACTGTACTCTCCTTTCCCCCCTCGCACTGTGTAGACATGTGCATTTCGTTTCATTTCCAAATTATAATTCGGGCAAATTTTTCGTTATTCAGAGATTCGGATATATCCAAAATACCCAAATTACAATATAAACAAATTTTACCGAATACTCAGAATAACGTAAAGAAATTCGTCTGAATTTCTGTAATTCTTTAAGTCCTGTGTTTTGTGAGGTGGGGCCTCCATGGATCGGACTTTTTTTTCCAGCACATCCCACCGATGCTCGATCAGATGGAGAACTGTGACACCTCTCTATCAGAACCAGCATTTACTTTACAAGCAATTTGATCTCCAGTAGCTCTTCTATTGGATTGGACTACACAGACCATCTTCCCTCCCATCCTCCATCAATACACCTTCTTTCCCTTCCTCACCTCCATCAATGAGCCTTCCCTCCTCACCTCCCTCAATGAGCCTTCCCTCCTCACCTCCATCAATGAGCCTTCCCTCCTCACCTCCATCAATGAGCCTTCCCTCCTCACCTCCATCAATGGGCCTTCCCTCCTCACCTCCATCAATGAGCCTTCCCTCCTCACCTCCCTCAATGAGCCTTCCCTCCTCACCTCCATCAATGAGCCTTCCCTCCTCACCTCCATCAATGAGCCTTCCCTCCTCACCTCCCTCAATGAGCCTTCCCTCCTCACCTCCATCAATGAGCCTTCCCTCCTCACCTCCATCAATGAGCCTTCCCTCCTCACCTCCATCAATGGGCCTTCCCTCCTCACCTCCATCAATAAGCCCTCCCTCCCCACTTCCATCAATGAGCCTTCCCTCCTCACCTCCATCAATGAGCCTTCCCTCCTCACCTCCATCAATGAGCCTTCCCTCCTCACCTCCATCAATGGGCCTTCCCTCCCCACCTCCATCAATGAGCCTTCCCTCCTCACCTCCATCAATGAGCCTTCCCTCCTCACCTCCATCAATGAGCCTTCCCTCCTCACCTCCATCAATGAGCCCTCCCTCTCCACTTCCATCAATGAGCCTTCCCTCCTCACCTCCATCAATGAGCCTTCCCTCCCCACCTCCATCAATGAGCCTTCCCTCCTCACCTCCATCAACGAGCCTTCCCTCCTCACCTCCATCAATGAGCCCTCCCTCCCCACTTCCATCAATGAGCCTTCCCTCCTCACCTCCATCAATGAGCCTTCCCTTCCTACCTCCATCAATGAGCCTTCCCTCCTCACCTCCATCAATGAGCCTCCCCTCCCCACCTCCATCAATGGGCCTTCCCTCCTCACCTCCATCAATGAGCCTTTCCTCCCCACCTCCATCAATGGGCCTTCCCTCCCCACACCTCCATCAATGAACCCTCCCTCCCCACTTCCATCAATGGGCCTTCCCTCCTCACCTCCCTCAATGGGCCTTCCCTCCTCACCTCCATCAATGAGCCTTCCCTCCTCACCTCCATCAATGAGCCTTCCCTCCTCACCTCCATCAATGAGCCCTCCCTCCCCACACCTCCATCAATGAGCCCTCCCTCCCCACCTCCATCAATGAGCCTTCCCTCCTCACCTCCATCAATGAGCCTTCCCTCCCCACCTCCATCAATGAGCCTTCCCTCCTCACCTACATCAAGGAGCCTTCCCTCCTCACCTCCATCAATGAGCCTTCCCTCCCCACCTCCATCAATGAGCCTTCCCTCCTCACCTACATCAAGGAGCCTTCCCTCCTCACCTCCATCAATGAGCCTTCCCTCCTCACCTACATCAAGGAGCCCTCCCTCCTCACCTCCATCAATGAGCCTTCCCTCCCCACCTCCATCATTGAGCCTTCCCTCCTCACTTCCATCAATGAGCCCTCCCTCCCCACACCTCCATCAATGAGCCTTCCCTCCCCACCTCCATCAATGAGTCTTCCCTTCTCACCTCCATCAATGAGCCTTCCCTCCCCACCTCCATCAATGAGCCTTGTCTCCCCACTGCCATCAATATGCCTCCCCGCACCTCCATCAATGAGCCTTCTCCCCTGCCTCTATCAATGAGCCTTCCCTCCTCACCCCCATCATTGAGCCTTCTCCTCCCCTCCATCAATGAGCCTTCCCTCCCAACCTCCATCAATGGGCCTTGCCTCCTCACCTCCATCAATGGGCCTTCCCTCCTCACCTCCATCAATGAGCTTTGTTTCTCACCTCCATCAATGAGCCTTCCCTCCCCCTATCTCCATCAATGAGCCTTCCCTCATCACCTCCATCAATGAGCCTTCCCTACTCACCTCCATCAATGAGCCTTCCCTACTCACCTCCATCAATGAGCCCTCCCTCCCCACCTCCATCAATGGGCCTTCCCTCCTCACCTCCATCAATGAGCTTTGTTTCTCACCTCCATCAATGAGCCTTCCCTCCCGCTATCTCCATCAATGAGCCTTCCCTCATCACCTCCATCAATGAGCCTTCCCTACTCACCTCCATCAATGAGCCTTGTCTCCCCACCTCCATCAATGATCCCTACAACAAATGAGCAGTGAGTGATAGGTGAACCGAACAATTACTGTTTTATTAGGGTGTGTATTCCAGATGGGAGAGATAGAAAGATACAAAATAACATTGTTTGTAAACATTGTTCAGAGGGGAGATAGAGAACAGGAGGAGACTTGTAACTCTCTCTTGCATATTCTCTAAGCACTATGTACATGTGGCAATGCAGTCAGCGCCCTTGCTGAATGGCTGCTGTAATAAAATAAATTAAAAAAACTAAACCAACTAGGTGTATTATGCTAAATGTAACCGTAAAGATGAAATCTATATACGTATTTATTTTGTATAGTTACACTGGCCCAGCTTGCATCAACACATATTCCATGTCTGGACAGTTCCCATGGAAGTGAAGAGTCATTGGAGTAGTCAGTGCTACTACGGGGATGGCCGCCCAGATCCTGTGCCGATTGGCTGTCCTGTTGAGTAGTAACCACAGGGAGTCTCTTCGGACCATTCAGAGGACGCCTAACATTTTTCTCAACGAAGTGGTGGAGATCATGAGATCACCGCCCAAACAAAAAATGGTTTGCATTTGTTATAAAAATACAAGGAGTTCCTGGAATGGCGCCCGTGCCATCACCGAATCCAGAGGACAGCACCAATCAATGTAGTAGCTCCGGGACGGGTTTATAAAAATCAGAGCCGATCAGTAAGATCATTTTTTTTTCTACGCTGACCTATTTCCCATGTGAAATAAATAAAATTAAACTGATCAAAAATACCCCTGAAGCCCCCGAGGGCAGCTGTAAATTGTTCGATGTGATGATATGTCTGCCCCGGGGGCGTCATTACTCCATACAGAACATTCTTCTTCACCTGACGCCTTTACCTCTGAAATCGACCACACCTGCCCGCAGGACGTAGAACATCTCAGTGCAAAGGAAAATCTAGGCACCACAGATTGTCATTGTCAAGCTCTGTCAGATTGGATGGAGAGCGTCTGTGAAGAGCAATTTTTCAAGTCTTGCCACAGATTCTCAATAGGATTTAGGTCTGGACTGTGACTGGGCAATTCTAACACATGAATATGCTTTGATGTAAACCATTCCATTGTAGCTCTGGCCGGATGTTTCGGGTCGTTGTCCTGCTGGAAGCAGAACCTCCGCCCCGGTCTCAAGTCTTTTGCAGACTCTAAGCCCTTGTACACACGGGTCGGACATTCCGACAACAAAATCCGTCGGATTTTTTCCAACGGATTTTGTCCGAAACTGGTGATGCATACACACGGTCAAAGTTGTCGGAAAATCCGATCGTTCGGAACGTGATGACATTCATTAGTTGCGACGGGACTACGTTCAGGCTAGTAGCCAATAGCTTTGGTCTCGTAATTTGATCTGAAACAATAGACCCCACCCCAGAAGCAAAAGACCCCACCCCAGAAGCAATAGACCCCACCCCAGAAACAATAAACTCCACCACAGAAACAATAGACTCCGCCCCAGAAACAATAGACTCCACCCAGAAACAATAGGCTCCACCACAGAAACAATAGACCCCGCCCCAGAAACAATAGACTCCACCCCAGAAGCAATAGACCCCATCCCAGAAGCAATAGATTCTGCCCCAGAAACAATAGACTACACCCTAGAAACAATAGACTCCACCCCAGAAACAATAGACCCCACCCCAGGATCAATAGACTCCACCCCAGAAAAAATAGACTTCGCCCCAGAAACAATAGACCTCACCCAAGAAACAATAGACTCCACCGGAGAAACGATAGACCACACCCCAGAAACAATAGACTCCACCACAGAAACAATAGACTCCACCCCAGAAACAATAGACTGCACCCCAGAAACAATAGACTCCACCCCAGAAACAATAGACTCCACCATAGAAGCAATAGACCCCATCCCAGAAACAATAGATTCTGCCCCAGAAACAATAGACTCCACCCCAGAAACAATAGACTCCACCCCAGAAACAATAGACTCCACCATAGAAGCAATAGACCCCATCCCAGAAACAATAGATTCTGCCCCAGAAACAATAGACTCCACCCCAGAAACAATGGACCCCACCCCAGAAGCAATAGACTCCACCCTAGAAACAATAGACTTCGCCCCATAAACAATAGACCCCATCCCAGAAACAATAGACCTCACCTCAGAAACAATAGACTCCACCCCAGAAACGATAGACCCCACCCCAGAAACAATGGACTCCACCACAGAAACAATAGACTCCACCACAGAAACAATAGACTCCACCACAGAAACAATAGACTCCACCCCAGAAACAATAGACTCCACCACAGATCCAATAGAACCCACCCCAGAAACAATAGACTCCACCCGAGAAACAATAGACCCCCACCCCAGAAGCAATAGACTCCACCCCAGAAACAATAGACTTGGCCCCATAAACAATAGACCCCACCCCAGAAACAATAGACCTCACCCCAGAAACAATAGACTCCACCCGAGAAACGATAGACCCCACCCCAGAAACAATAGACTCCATCCCAGAAACAATAGACCCCACCTCAGAAACAATTAGACTCTGCCCCAGAAACAATAGACTCCGCTCCAGAAACAATAGACCCCACCCCAGAAACAATAGACCCCACCCCAGAAACAATAGACTCCACCCCAGAAACAATAGACTCCCCCCAGAAGCAATAGACACCATCCCAGAAACAATTAGACCCCGTCCCTGAAACAATTAGACTCCGCCCATAAATAGACTCCACCCCAG
Source organism: Lithobates pipiens (assembly GCF_037356315.1). NCBI lineage: Eukaryota > Metazoa > Chordata > Amphibia > Anura > Ranidae > Lithobates > Lithobates pipiens. The sequence continues at coordinate 5,364,560 of NW_027507785.1, read as the reverse complement.
AAGCAATAGACTCCGCCCAAGAAACAATTGACTCTGCCCCAGAAACAATAGACTCCGCCCCAGAAACAATAGACCCCATCCCAGAAACAATAGGCTCCACCCCAGACACAATAGACTCCGCTCCAGAAACAATAGACTCCAGCCCAGAAACAATAGACCCCACCCCAGAAACAATAGACCCCACCCCAGAAACAATAGACTCCACCCCAGAAGCAATAGACCCCATCCCAGAAACAATAGATTCCGCCCCAGAAACAATAGACTCCACCCCAGAAACAATAGACCCCACCCCATAAGCAATAGACTCCACCCCAGAAACAATAGATTCCACCCCAGAAACAATAGACCCCACCCCAGAAGCAATAGACTCCACCCCAGAAACAATAGACTTCGCCCCATAAACAATAGACCCCACCCCAGAAACAATAGACTCCACCACAGAAACAATAGACTCCACCCCAGAAACGATAGACCCCACCCCAGAAACAATAGACTCCACCACAGAAACAATAGACTTGGCCCCATAAACAATAGACCCCACCCCAGAAACAATAGACCTCACCCCAGAAACAATAGACTCCACCCGAGAAACGATAGACCCCACCCCAGAAACAATAGACTCCATCCCAGAAACAATAGACCCCACCTCAGAAACAATTAGACTCTGCCCCAGAAACAATAGACTCCGCTCCAGAAACAATAGACCCCACCCCAGAAACAATAGACCCCACCCCAGAAACAATAGACTCCACCCCAGAAACAATAGACTCCCCCCAGAAGCAATAGACACCATCCCAGAAACAATTAGACCCCGTCCCTGAAACAATTAGACTCCGCCCATAAATAGACTCCACCCCAGAAGCAATAGACTCCGCCCAAGAAACAATTGACTCTGCCCCAGAAACAATAGACTCCGCCCCAGAAACAATAGACCCCATCCCAGAAACAATAGGCTCCACCCCAGACACAATAGACTCCGCTCCAGAAACAATAGACTCCACCCCAGAAACAATAGACCCCACCCCAGAAACAATAGACCCCACCCCAGAAACAATAGACTCCACCCCAGAAGCAATAGACCCCATCCCAGAAACAATAGATTCCGCCCCAGAAACAATAGACTCCACCCCAGAAACAATAGACCCCACCCCATAAGCAATAGACTCCACCCCAGAAACAATAGACTCCACCCCAGAAACAATAGACCCCACCCCAGAAGCAATAGACTCCACCCCAGAAACAATAGACTTCGCCCCATAAACAATAGACCCCACCCCAGAAACAATAGACTCCACCACAGAAACAATAGACTCCACCCCAGAAACGATAGACCCCACCCCAGAAACAATAGACTCCACCACAGAAACAATAGACTTGGCCCCATAAACAATAGACCCCACCCCAGAAACAATAGACCTCACCCCAGAAACAATAGACTCCACCCGAGAAACGATAGACCCCACCCCAGAAACAATAGACTCCATCCCAGAAACAATAGACCCCACCTCAGAAACAATTAGACTCTGCCCCAGAAACAATAGACTCCGCTCCAGAAACAATAGACCCCACCCCAGAAACAATAGACCCCACCCCAGAAACAATAGACTCCACCCCAGAAACAATAGACTCCCCCCAGAAGCAATAGACACCATCCCAGAAACAATTAGACCCCGTCCCTGAAACAATTAGACTCCGCCCATAAATAGACTCCACCCCAGAAGCAATAGACTCCGCCCAAGAAACAATTGACTCTGCCCCAGAAACAATAGACTCCGCCCCAGAAACAATAGACCCCATCCCAGAAACAATAGGCTCCACCCCAGACACAATAGACTCCGCTCCAGAAACAATAGACTCCACCCCAGAAACAATAGACCCCACCCCAGAAACAATAGACCCCACCCCAGAAACAATAGACTCCACCCCAGAAGCAATAGACCCCATCCCAGAAACAATAGATTCCGCCCCAGAAACAATAGACTCCACCCCAGAAACAATAGACCCCACCCCATAAGCAATAGACTCCACCCCAGAAACAATAGACTCCACCCCAGAAACAATAGACCCCACCCCAGAAGCAATAGACTCCACCCCAGAAACAATAGACTTCGCCCCATAAACAATAGACCCCACCCCAGAAACAATAGACTCCACCACAGAAACAATAGACTCCACCCCAGAAACAATAGACTCCACCACAGAAACAATAGAACCCACCCCAGAAACAATAGACTCCACCCGAGAAACAATAGACCCCCACCCCAGAAGCAATAGACTCCACCCCAGAAACAATAGACTTGGCCCCCATAAACAATAGACCCCACCCCAGAAACAATAGACCTCACCCCAGAAACAATAGACTCCACCCGAGAAACGATAGACCTCACCCCAGAAACAATAGACTCCATCCCAGAAACAATAGACCCCACCCCAGAAACAATTAGACTCTACCCCAGAAACAATAGACTCCGCTCCAGAAACAATAGACCCCCACCCCAGAAACAATAGACCCCACCCCAGAAACAATAGACTCCACCCCAGAAGCAATAGACACCACCCCAGAAACAATAGACCCCACCCCAGAAACAATAGACTCCGCCCCAGAAACAATAGACCCCACCCCAGAAACAATAGACCCCACCCCAGAAACAATAGACCCCGCTCCAGAAACAATAGACTCCACCCCAGAAACAATAGACCCCACCCCAGAAACAATAGACCCCACCCCAGAAACAATAGACTCCACCCCAGAAGCAATAGACACCACCCCAGAAGCAATAGACCCCATCCCAGAAACAATAGACTCCACCCCAGAAAAAATTGACTCTGCCCCAGAAACAATAGACCCCACCCCAGAAACAATAGACCCCACCCCAGAAACAATAGACTCCACCCCAGAAGCAATAAACACCACCCCAGAAGCAATAGACTCCGCCCCAGAAAGAATAGACCCCACCCCAGAAGCAATAGACCCTCACCCCAGAAACAATAGACCCCACCCCAGAAACAATTAGACCCCGTCCCTGAAACAATTAGACTCTATCCAGAAACAATAGACTCCACCCCAGAAAAAATTGACTCTGCCCCAGAAACAATAGACCCCACCCCAGAAACAATAGACCCCACCCCAGAAACAATAGACCCCACCCCAGAAACAATAGACTCCACCCCAGAAACAATAGACCCAGCCCCAGAAACAATAGACTCCGCCCCAGAAAGAATAGACCCCACCCCAGAAGCAATAGACCCTCACCCCAGAAACAATAGACCCCACCCCAGAAACAGTTAGACCCTGTCCCTGAAACAATTAGACTCTATCCAGAAACAATAGACTCCACCCCAGAAGCAATAGACTCCGCCCCAGAAACAATTGACTCTGCCCCAGAAACCATAGACCCCATCCCAGAAACAATAGGCTCCACCCCAGAAGCAATAGACCCCCACCCCAGAAACAATAGACCCGTCCCATAAACAATAAACCCCGCCCCAGAAACAATAGACTCCACCCCAGAAACAATAGGCTCCGCCCAAAAAACAACAGACTCCACCCCAGAAGCAATAGACCCTCATGCAGCAACAATAGATTCTCCAGAGACAATAGATCCACCACACAACAAAATAATTTCCCCCCAGCAACAATGGACCCCCCATACAACAAAAGACTTTCCCCCAGCAACAATGGACCCCCCACAACGAAATACCACCCCAGCAACAATAGACCCCTAGCAGAAATTACAGATTTCTCAGCAGCCAGCATCAATAGACCTCTCCCTCAACAGTAGATCCAACTCAGCAACAATTCACACCCCCAGCAAGATAAGACCCCCCCCACCATCAACAGTAGACTTACCCAGCAACAATAGGCCCCCACCCCAAAACAGATCCCCACCAGTAAAAATAGATACCCCAGCAGCCAGCATCAATAGACCCTCCAGCACCCCTTTTCAGTACATACATTCAGCGCTGGAGGTGCCGGAACTGTGTTCCTCCACGTTCCCGCTGAAAAAAAGCTCTGGTTATAAGCCATCTAAGGTCAACTTTGTTGGTCTCTGCTTTGGCCTGAGCTGTAGATGTTTGTCCGTAAAGTAGTGTAGACGGCATATTACGTCTCTGGGCAGCTCTTAAGGTTGCGGGGCCTGAGAGCTCGATGAACTCAGTCGAAGGGAAAAGGATCGGTAGGTGGCTTTCCCAATATTGTGTTAAATATTCCACGGATCAACGGTTCCAGATCGTTGTCACCAGTCGCTTCAGGCAGACCTCTAATGCGCAAGTTGTTCCTACGGTTCCTATTCTCAAGGTCCTCGAGCTTGTACAAGGAGGTGCGGTGAGCAAGGGCTAGTTGCGTGACAGAGTCTTGAAGTTCTCTGATGGCTGTTGCATGCGATTCCTGCCTCTGTTCTGTTTCCTCCACCCTGTCAAGGATGTGCGCCATATCTGCCCGCACACCTGTGATCTCCTTTTTTATTGATTTTTCAAGGCCGTGGAACATCCCGGCTAGCTCTTTTTTAAGGCCGCCTAGAAGCGATGACATTTTTGAGCCAGAGGGGGACCCGGGTTCCTCCATGAGGTCCGAGCAGCACGATGATGCAGGTGAGCTATCTCTACGAGAGGTTGCTAGTGAAGAGGGAGATGCGCTGCGTTTCATGGACCTGGTGTGACTGCTACCCGTGCTGGTTCTGTCAGCAGCCAGATAATGCTGAATGGAACCGGTGGTGGCTTGGTTAGTCCCTGATGCTTTAGGTTTCTTGGCCAACGTAGAGCGGGTTGCGGGCGTTCTTGCTGGCATATTCGGAGCTTCGGAGCTGAATGCTGGATGGAGCGTCTCTCAATTACATTCTCACATCATCATAAACATGTTGCATGATGGGGGTTGCTGCAGAACGGGGACCTTGTGGTAGCGGACGTCCTGATTGGCTGCGTGCAGGGCAGGACTTACCATTGGGCTTGACTGGGCTCAAGCCCATGGGCCCCACCCAATAGGGGGGCCCCGCCGAGATACAAAGACGAGTGTACTCAGCTCCACTCCGCTCACAGTCACGGCCAGTCCCGCCCTATGATGGACATAACACAGGGACTGGGCGTGACCGCGAGCCAAGCTGAATACACTCGGCTACTCTCGGTTTCCACACGGGACTGCGAGAGGACCCAAGAGCCACCGAGAGGACCCAACACCATTTTTAAACTTGAAGACTGCAATGACAAGGCTGCAAATGACACTGACAAGGCTGCAGATGGATGGGCAAGGCTGCAGATGGGCACTGATAAGGCTGCATTGATGGGCATTTAAATGTAAGTTTTTTTCCTTAAACTTCCCTCCTAAAAGTTTTTTTCCTTAAAATTCCCTCCTAAACTTGGGGTGCATGTTATACGCCGGCGCGTGTTATACGCCGATAAATACAATAATGTATAGAAAGTAGGGCCCGAAAGTGACTAAAGCCCAGGGGCCCCCACCACCCTAAGTCCCGCCCTGGCTGTGTGCTAGGGCCCCCTGTACCTCTGCTTTTAGCTAAAAGGTCCACTGGCTTCCAGGGGGAGTGTAGGCAGCAACGTGCCGACCGCAGTCCTGCAGAGCCGCTGGACCCCGAAAAATGCACCGCTGGGCCAGATCAGTAGAGGAGGGAGTTCAGGGGAGCTAGTATACTCGGGTAAAGATAGGGATTGTCCACTGCGGGAGGTCAGGCCGTTCTTGGAGTGCCTCCGTGGGCAACAGCCACAGGAAAGCCCAGGGGATCCTTAGGCCTAACTAGGCCGCACCGGGCCGGAGCCGGCCACGGTCTTCCTGGGCGATGTACAAGCCCCAAATTGCCTCTAGAGTGACCCGGGCCCAGTGATGTGCAGCGGGGGGGGCGGACGGATGGCAGTTTCTTACCTTCCCTGGCGGCTCTTTGCAGCGATATCCAGGAGGCCTCTGGGAGGCAAGATTTATTTTTCTCTATTAATGTAAGTGGAGAAAATATGGAGAATACCATATGGGAGGCCCATAAGGCCTATATAAGAGGGATGTATATTTCCTTAGAGGCAATAGAAAGAGAGAAAGGATCAATAAGAGTAGGGGGTTAAGGGAGAAAATCTATAGATTAGAACAAACACATAAAAAAAAAAGAGAACAGTAAGGAAAGGGGACAAGGCCCGGATTTACTGCATAAATTGGTTACCAAAAGAGAGGAATTAGGGGAATTAATGGAACAAGAAATGATGAAGACCTATAATAGGATCGCTAAAGAGAGATACTATGGTGGGAATAAAAATAGTAAGGTCTTAGCTAGGATACTGAGGAAAAAAAGATATATTAATTATATAGAGAAAATATTAAATAAAAATGGAGAACCGGTCTATAATACCAAGGGCATAGCAGAAATTTTTAGGGAATATTATGAGCAGCTATACTCGGTAAAGGAGAGAGAGACAGGACAACAAGAGGTGATCAGAAGGGAAAAAAAAATGAAAGAATACGTACTTCAAGCAAACGTCCCTAGACTACCGGAGGAATTAGTGCAGGAATTGGAGAATCCAATATCAGTCCAAGAAATGAATCAGGTAATAAAAGAGACCATGGAAGGGAAGAGCCCTGGTCCCGTTGGTTATATAATAGAATATCTAAAAAAGTTTGGGGATATACTAGCTCCATAACTATGTGCGTACTATAACGGACTAGGCATCAAATATGGAGTAAAGAAGCCGCTACAGTGACAATTACCACGGTATTGAAAGAGGGAAAAGAGAATACAATATGCTCAAACTATAGACCGATCTCATTACTCAATATAGACGTAAACATTTTTGCGAAAGTACTAGCCGCTAGAATAAAAAAGTTGATGCCAAGTCTGGTCCACCCAGATCAGGTGGGTTTTGTGGTAGGGCGGGAGGGAAAAGATAACGGTGTGAGGTCAATACTGCTGCTCCAGAAGAGGCGGGAGAGTAGAGTCCCCAGTCTGCTCTTATCAATCGATGCCAAAAAGGCTTTCGATAGAGTAGACTGGGGATTCATGATGGGTACACTGGAGGGAATGGGGTTTGGCCCTAAAATTTTGAGCTGGATAAAGGTGCTTTATATTAGCCCAATGGCAGCGGTAAGAGTTAAGGGAATACTATCCATCCCTTTTAAGATGTACAACGGAACTAGACAGGGGTGCCCGCTGTCGCCCCCTGTTGTTTGTGTTGGCATTGGAACCATTTTTGGAGACAGTATTGGGGAAATCCTGATATGGTTGGGGTGGAGATAGAAGAGGAGACGCGTAAGGTAGCCACGTTTGCAGACAATGTTGTTTTATGTGTCTAATCCAACCTTGGTAGAAGCCATGGAGGAGTATGGGGAGTTATCCAACTTTAAAATGAATCCAAAGAAGTCAGAAATCCGAAATGTAAATATCAATTCAAAAGAAGAACTGAGTATCCAGAAGAAATTTCCATTCCTGTGGAAGAAGGAAATCAAATACTTAGGGATAACATTGACCCCATCAGTGGAGAAAATCTATCAAATAAATGATATCCCCCTCCTGGAGGAGTTAAGAGAAGAAATAAGGAGAATTGGAACAAAACCCTGTCAGGAACCATGAAACAGACAGAGACAGAAGTACAAACAAATCACACTTGTTTATTAATAAAAATAAAAAGGTAAATTTAAAAAAAAGCGCAGTCAAGCATAGCCAGAGTCCAGTAGCCAGATCGGGTAGTCAGCCAGTCCAAAGTTCATTAACCAGATCGGGAAATCAGCCAGTCCCGAAGTCAGAGATCCAAGGAGAGCAACTGCAAGCAGGATAAGAAGCCAGGAGGGATGTCAGCAAGCCAGTCTTGAAACAAACAGCAGGAGATGGTTCCTTGTGATGTGACCAACGCAAAGGCAAAGGAAAGAGTGAGCTGGAAGGCTTTAAATAGGCAGGTCAGACGAGCATCATCGGGAACAGCTGGTAACTGTGGAAAGAGAAGAGAGCTGGCAATTAGCCGACAGCTGAGCGGCCAGCCCAGAGGAGGAAGGGCTAAGCCAGCCCTGACAAACCCCTGTCCTGGATGGGAAGAATTAACGCCCTAAAAATGATTATACAGCCTAAAATATTGTATAAACTCCAGATGCTCCCGATTTACATCCCTCCAGTGTATTTTAGAATTACTAAGTCTCTCATCACCAAGTTCATCTGGAAAAATAAGAAACCTAGAATATCATTAAAGATTTTGCAATTGGAAAAAAGACCAGGGAGGATTAAATGTACCGGACTTTAAAAAGTATTATGAAGCAGCAGTATTAACACTTGGGGTATCTACTCCATGGAAAAGACATGTCCATGGGTTCTCTAGTATCTGGTATCTGAGACAAAATGCCTGAGTTGTAGGTACCGCCGCTCATTTAAATCCAAATGAGAAAATATTACTGTAATATATCTTAATATTTCTCTCCAGAACTCTTTGATCCCAGGACAGTACCACCATATATGTAAAAAATGAGCCCTCGCGCCACTAGGTAATAAAGTGACTAAAGTGAAACTATATCTAAATTAGTGTACAACAAAAAAATAGAAAATATGCAAAAAAAGATAAATAGCATATAAACCATAAAGTGATACAAAGTGCAAGTGCTACTTAATAATGCAAAAAATGCAGCGGGACAAAATAGTGAACACAAACTATCAAGTGAAATGAATAAAACAAAGAGTCCTGCGCAAATCGTGCCACTCTTATAAAAATAACAAATATATATATATATATATATAAATATATAAAAAATGAAAACGTGAAACAGTCAATGTATAAAAAATGTTCCAAAAATCGCACACAAATGAGTGAGGATAAAATATGGAAAAAAGCAGGACCAAATGTAACCAAGTCCACCAATCCAGGCTCTCAGAACTCTCACCTTAAGATGGATTATGCAAGCAGATCAAATATAGCCCCAGAAACTTCTCCTTTAATACACTGTGTTAAAGGGGTTGTAAAGGTAAATTTTTTATTTTCTACATAGGTTCCTTTAAGCTAGGGCATTGTTGGTTCACTTACCTTTTCCTTTGATTTCCCTTCTAAATGTTTTTTTTCTTTGTCTGAATATCTCACTTCCTGTTTCTCCTCAGTAAACTTCTCACCATCATCCGAGCTGGTGGTTAGTCAGCCAGAACAGCTAACTGAACAGCTTACTGGGGTGAAACAGGAAGTGAGAAATTTGGACAAAGAAAACAAAGAAAAAAAACATTTAGAAGGGAAATCGAAGGAAAAGATAAGTGAACCAACAATGCACTAGCTTATAGGAACCTATGTAGAAAATAAAAAAATTACCTTTACAACCCCTTTAAGCCACTAAGGGAATGCAGGTGAAGGATGTAATAAAAACTTCTGCCACTAGAGGGCCAATCCCAGCATATAGATATTGCACTGTAGATAAGGACATCTATTCCGTAGTGTATGGCTCGAAAAAAACACAGGGGAGAGGGGGAGGGAGAGAGAGAGAGGGGACTCCAATAGTGTAGTAATAAAATAAGTAGATGCGTTTATTAAAAAATTATAGCCAAGACTCTCACATTTATAAACATTAAAAATCACAGAGAGAAAATAACATTCTTTGGGCGGATGTTGTCGTTAGTTTATATTATATTGATTAGTTATTTTGGTTGATATGCTATATTTTTAGCATTTTTTCAGCCATGTCCCAAATTATGCGTATATTGTATATTACGTTATTTATATTTATGTTTCATTTATCATTTAAACTGGCGTTTTTTATTATATATTTTTTCTCCATCGTATTCCATGGAAGATATGCCAGCTATTTATAATCTTTTTCTTATTAAAGTATTCCATTTTGCGTATTGTTTACATATTTCATTTTTAATTATAGGTATTTTTATTTCATTTTTCCGTTCGTGTCATTTTTCTTGTCCAAGATGGCGGTAATGTGCACTTCCGCTGTACTGTATGTGAGGAGCAAGATGGCCGAGTTAGTATTTCCGGTCCAGAGATGGCGGTGATGTGCACTTCCGCTGTACTGTATGTGAGGAGCAAGATGGCCGAGTTAGTATTTCCGGTCCAGAGATGGCGGTAATGTGCACTTCCGCTGTACTGTATGTGAGGAGAAAGATGGCCGAGTTAGTATTTCCGGTCCAGAGATGGCGGTAATGTGCACTTCCGCTGTACTGTATGTGAGGAGCAAGATGGCCGAGTTAGTATTTCCGGTCCAGAGATGGCGGTGATGTGCACTTCCGCTTCCACATTTGTTTATATCTTGCTTACCTTTTCCAAAATGGCCGATCGGACACTTCCAGTTCCGGTTTTCGCGATATATATTGATATCTTGAACGGCCTATCATCATCCCCATGAAGAAGTCACGTGGTATGACGTAACGCGTAGGGAGTGGCCGTAGGACAAACCGGAAGTAGCGTAAGACTGGCGGAAGATGCCAGATCACCATCTTCCTCTCTCTGTGATTTTTAATGTTTATAAATGTGAGAGTCTTGGCTATAATTTTTTAATAAACGCATCTACTTATTTTATTACTACACTATTGGAGTCCCCTCTCTCTCTCTCCCTCCCCCTCTCCCTTGTGTTTTTTTCGAGCCATACACTACGGAATAGATGTCCTTATTTACAGTGCAATATCTATATGCTGGGATTGGCCCTCTAGTGGCAGAAGTTTTTATTACATCCTTCACCTGCATTCCCTTAGTGGCTTAACACAGTGTATTAAAGGAGAAGTTTCTGGGGCTATATTTGATCTGCTTGCATAATCCATCTTAAGGTGAGAGTTCTGAGAGCCTGGATTGGTGGACTTGGTTACATTTGGTCCTGCTTTTTTCCATATTTTATCCTCACTCATTTGTGTGCGATTTTTGGAACATTTTTTATACATTGACTGTTTCACGTTTTCATTTTTTATATATTTATATATATATATATATATATATATATATATATATTTGTTATTTTTATAAGAGTACCACCATATATGTGCCATATTTCCCATCTTAAATTAAATTAAATTAAAGTTAAATTACAAATGTTAAATTACAAATTTTAAATCCAAATGAGAAAATATTACTGTAATATATCTTAATATTTCTCTCCAGAACTCTTTGATCCCAGGACAGTACCACCATATAGAACACTGCTTGTCAGGAACAAATTTAGGAAAGGAAATCTGGACACCTTCAAAATACAGATCACTAGGGAAGACAACACCTTCCGGGAGGGAGTACACAAATACAACAAATGGAAATATAAATCCCCATTAATATATTTAAAAGATAATGATTTTTTTTTCCCACCAGGTAAAAGCACTATAGGAGGGAAGTGGGTAAAAAACAAAAAACAAAAAAAAAAAACATACAATTGCGGCACATAATAAAAGAGGGGAAAATAAAAACACTAGAAACATTACAGAAAGAAAAGCATTGGATGGATTGAAATGAGTGGCGGTACCTACAGCTCAGGCATTTTGTCTAAAGCCCCGTACACACGAGAGGACTTATGTCCGACAGACTTCCGAAGGAGTTCTGCCGGAGTTCTGCCGGAGTTCCGACAGAGTTCTGACGGACTTTTCGAATGAGTGGACTTGGCCACACACAATCACACCAAACTCCGACGGATTCGAACGTGATGACGTACGACTGGACTCGAATAAGGAAGTTCATAGCCAGTAGCCAATAGCTTCCCTAGCGTTGGTTTTAGTCCGTCGGAATAGCATACACACGAGCAAATTTTTCGGTAGGAACTGGGTCCGGCGGAGTTCCGTCGGAAAAATTTGAAGCATGTTCCATATTCTAAAGTCCGTCAGACTTTTGCGAATCAAAAGTCTGTTGCAGCCCACACACGATCGAATAGTCTGACGGAATCATTCCGTCGGACTTTGGATGTTGAAAAGTCCGCTCGTGTGTACGCGGCATCAGAGTCACCAAAACTGCTGAGAGATGGAGAAAAATGAACAGTCTTTGAGCGGATGTGTGAGGGAAAACACCATGGGCAGGTATTGCCCAGGTCTATAAGGTACTGAGACAGGAAAGTGAAGTGGAGGTGCCAAATTACATTAAAAACATGGGAAGAAGAAATAGGACCGCGGGGTGAGAAACAGAATATAGAAAAAAATATGGAAGATGGTACATGGAACCTCAAAAAATATTAGAATGATAGAAACAAATTACAAATGTTTAGTTAGATGGTATAGGACACCAGATATAATGGCAAAATATCAAGAGGGACAACCTGGGAAATGCTGGAGGGGGTGTGGACAAATGGGAAATATGGCACATATATGGTGGTACGGTCCTGGGATCAAAGAGTTCTGGAGAGAAATATTTAGATATATTACAGTAATAACTAAAACCCAGATACTAGAGAACCCATGTGTGACGGAACCGATCCCACACTCCGATTGAGTGCTTCCGTCAGTATACCGCTTCCTAAGTCTGAATATAGATATCAGATATTCCAACCGCTCAAAAGCACAAAACAAGATGAGACTTGCTTAGCTGCTCAACATGGACTCCTTTATTAGAACCAAAATGCCAAGTATTTATAATACAGTAGAAGAATAAAACCTAACCTAATTAGCATGAGCTAATTATCTAAATCAACACTCAGACTAGTTGACTGAGGGATAAGACTTTTCGGCTCCTAGCTCACTAACAATTCAATAGACATTACCATAAACATCAACACAGGGTTAATTAGCCCAAACAGCAATGTGTGGAATACTATTCCAAGCCAGACTAGACTCATTTACATTATACAAGCCAACAGACAGGTGGCTGGAGTGCATGACATTAGCATCTGACAGTGTGTGTCCCAACAGCATTAGACAACACACATTATATATACATATATACAGCATTGAATCTGACTAGCACAGATTATAGTGGGGTTCTCATTCACCCTGTGCCCCTTAAAATCCAGGGCCCATAATCAGTCGGCAAGAGGCTCGCATTCAGTCCTCTCAAAAAGCCTGTGTCCCGGCTAGGTCTGTCACACCATGGACATGTTTCTTCCATGGAGTAGATACCCCAAATAAAAGAATATAGAAATTCCCTTACAAGTCGCCTGATAAACGTAGCAAAGAGCTTGATCCCCAAAAAAATGGAAGGAAACAGAAGCCCCCAAAGTAATAGAGTGGTTAGAAAAAGTAGCAAAAATATATAAAATGGAAGGACTTGGAGTAGATGAGGAGAGGGGAAGTAGAGGGTCTCATAAGAAATGGGAGAGTTGGAAAACATTCAAGTTAACGAAGAACTATAGCGAGGTAATGTTCAAAAAACAAGACGAGTATGGGACTTTAAATGAGGCAGGCTCAAAAAAACAATGTAAGAGTAGAAATTTTATTATCAACTATACACAAATGTCGGGGACAATTTCTATGTGACCAAAAAGTGTTCAATATATGTACAGGCATAACATCCAAGTAAGCATGATATAGAACATTGATAATCATAACAGGAAAAAAGGATTTATAAAAATTTCCAAAGAAGTAGTACAGTAATAGTGTACAATAAAATTCATAAAAATGTTGTAAAAAATGATGGAAATGTGAGGGGTTGCATCCTCAATAGCTCGACGCGTTTCGTCGGTTGACCGACTCATCAGGAGCGAATATACAATGTCTGTAAATAATAAATAACAAAAGTTCTAAATTAAAAAGCCTATAGTATAGGGAATATTATAAATAAATACATTTTATATAAAAAAAAATAGATGGTCAAGTCCACAGAACTTACACCCCGTAGGAATGCTGTCCCAGTGTGCACAGGTCACCACATCAAGCCTCCCCCGGGAGCTGAGGTGCAGAGAGCCCGCCCAGAGCACCCAGATATGGAAGATAGGCGGGACAGCCGGGAGGGGGATGACTGGAGGGAGGGGAGGAAGATGGGAAAAAAGGGGAAAAGTATAAAATATTGAATATGTATGGTATAAATGTTCTCCTGATCCCTCCTTCTTTTTTTTTTTTAGTCTGTTTATATTAAAAATTACTGGAAAAAAAAAATTAAATAAAGAATAAAAAAAAATGTAAAAAAATAAAAAGAAATGCTATGGTCATGGAAAATATTTGATGCTGTGCAGAATGTGCCCGAGGTATATAGAGGTGTCTCCAGAGATGGGGTAATTATTGTGTTCACCACATACTATAGATGTTTGTAAATATCATGGAGGTAAAACTATGCAGTCCTGAGAGGCGAGTCACCCCCAGGAGTCGTAACTGACATTTAAAGCAAGTTATTCATCTGTGCTAAATATATTCAACGGACAGAAAATTCTGGGAGGGATTTTACCATTCTTCTGACGATAGTAATAAAAGTATTATAGTTATGCATAAGTAGGCTTAAAGCTGAACTCCAGGTATGTCAATTTCTACATTACAAATGGGACAACTGGTGCCATACCCACGGGAACCCTCGAGAACAGCGGTCACAACCAGTGGTCCATGGACCAATGATGAGCCCTGAGAAAATGTTGGTGGTCCCCAGGGGTTCTGCTGCAAATCAACATTGTGGCGGATGTGTACCACCCAGTGTTGTTTCCAGTGTTATTCCCAGTCAATACGGTCAGTGAGAATTGCCTCCTCTGCGGTTCTGGCCAGCGGCGGCTGGTGCTCAATATTTTTGGGGAGGGAGGTGGAAAACAAACCTGGCCCCCTCACTCACTCTACCATTCCCCCAAGACAGGTCGCACAGGAAGGCGGAGATCCATGGCCTTACCTTAGCAGGATGATGATGAGGTGGTGCTGAATCTGGTGTAGGGCTCCTGGAAGCTGTTGTTGCCCCTCCACCTGCTGCAGCTTGCCATGGGACGAGACGTGGCTGTTGCTCCTCCTCCCGGGCTGAACAGGAAGCATGTCCTGACACCCGATTGGCCGGGAGTCCTAAGACTCCCTGGCCAATCGGGTGTCAGGACCCGCTTCCTGACTGGCTGGGAACAGAAGCAGGAAGACATTACCGAATATCAATTCGCTCATGTCACACAACTGGGTGGGCTCAGGGCGCAGTGACCTGTGCCCCCGAGCCCACCCTTTTTTTTAAGGCCAATTAGAACCTTAGGCTCTAATCATGTGCTTAAAAAAAAAAATATTGAAATCCATGCGTCTGGCGCCCTACATGGAGATTAGGGGCCAGGCACATGGATTGGGGGGGGGGGCCCTGTGCCCCTAATGGAGTGGCTGCCACTGGTTCTGGCTGAAGAAGGAGGGGACTTTCAATTAGAGGTCGACCGATATATCGGCCGATATTTGCCGTTTTTTAAATAATCGACATCGGCCGATTGAGCTGATAAAAAGCCGATTTAGAACTACAGCGGGACTTTGAAATGACTTCTGTCATAGAAGTCAGTGTAAGTTGCCGGAGTCGTCATAGAAAAACGTCTTTCCTCCTCTCTGGGCTGCCAAGAAAAGAACAAAATGATACAATGTTTACACTTCTGAATGAATGAATTCATCTCAGTGTGTAGAAGTTCTCAGTTTAACCATTTAAAGACTAAATCTTTTCTGACACTTGTTGCTTACAAGTAAAAATCCTGTATTTTCTGCCAGAAAATCACTTAGACCCCCCCAAAAATTATATATATTTTTTTAGCAGAGATCCTAGGGAATAAAATAGCGGTTGTTGCAATATTTTATGTCACACGGCATTTGCACAGAGGTCTTTCAAATGCATTTTTTTGGGAAAAAAATACACTATTTAAAAAAATCAAAATAAAATAAAAACAGTAAAGTTAGTCCATTTTTTTTTTTTTTAATCTAAATCATACATACAAGTAAACTGATTGGAGGTTTGTTTTGTTTAATAAATGTTTAAGTGTAAGATATTTTCTGTATCACTTATGAAGGATGCTTTCACACTGGAGCGGGGCAGGCGTTGATGGTAAAACGCAAGTTTTAGCGGCTCTTTACCATCATTTTAGCGGTGCTATTTGGCTGCTAGTGGGGCACATATAACCCAGCTAGCGGCCAAGGAAGAGGTTAAATGCGCCCATGAAGCACTGCTGCCAAATCGCATTGCATGCGCTTCGGCAGTGGTGCCCATTCATATCAATGGGCAGGAGTGGTGGAGGAGCGGTGTACACCACTCCAAACGTGCTGCTTGCAGGACTTTTTTTTTTTTAAGATCCTGCCAGCGCATCGCCTCCGTGTTTCACACAGACTGCAGGGGAGCCGTTTTGCAGGCACTTTACAGGCGCTATTTTTAGCCCAAAAGCGCCTGAAAAACGCCCCAGTGGGAAAGGTGTGTTAGATCAAGGGGGATTAAAAAAAAATAAAAATAAAAAAAATAATAAAAAAGGAAAAAAATAAATAAATAAAATAAAATCGGGCTAACATATCGGCCCTAAAAAATCGGCATCATATATCGGCTATCGGCCGCCATGATTTCTAAATATCGGCATCGGCCAGAGAAAAACCCATATCGGTCGACCTCTACTTTCAATGGCAGTGCTGATCACAGCCTGTGGGAGGGTATCAGCAAAGAGGTACTCACCGAGGCCAAGATGCAGAGAGCGGTGGCTGTTGCGACTCAGCGCACACCCCCCCTGGAGGTGATACAGGGAATGGGTTTGCACCAAGAGGCACAAGCCTCCAGCGGGATACCTGACTTGACTGAGTGAAGGTCTGGAGGAAGGCTTGTGCAGGATGGACCGGACCAGAAGGTAAGCAGCCAGCAGGTCTGTAAAACAAGTAAAGAAAGTGCAGAAACAGGCCGAGGGTCAAACACCAGTAATCAGTCCTGGAGCCAGCAAGGCTGAGTGCAGAGGATAATCCAGAGGCAGGCCGAGGGTCAAACACAGGTGATCAGTCCTGGAGCCAGCAAGGCTGAGTGCAGCAGACAGAGAATAATCCAAAGGCAGGCTGAGGGTCAAACACAAGTATCAGTCCAGTGCGCAGCAAGGTTAAGAGTAGGAAGTCCGTTTAAACAAGCCAGGGGTCAGGTCAGGAGAGAATCAGCATAGTCTTCAGGCAATCCGGGTCAAAACAGGAAGTGGCGAACAGGAAGCAGGGAAACACGGGTGAGCTAAGGATCCTTTTATAGGCTGGTCAGGGAATTCACGTTATGCGTGTGCTTGAGCGCACTCGCGCACGCCTCTCAGTAGGGCTGCGAATGTGCGTGCGCCGGAGCGCCGATCCATGGCAAATTTGTGTGCGTCTATGCGCAGGTAGATGGTGAGTTTGATTCAAATTACTTCCCTGATAGAGGGAGCCCGGAGCTCAAGCACATGGCTGAAGATGGAGGTGACATTCAATGATGAGTCTGTGTGATGTAAAGTGTAAAGGGAAGGGGGGGGGCAGAGAACTGGAGCATTGTGTTTATATAGCATTTAATGTCAGTGGTCCCTGGGATTCAAAATTGTGAGTTTAGTGATCCGTGAGGTCCAAAAGGTTGATGACCACTGGTCTAGAACAGGTTTTTCCCCGACTAGGGTTCCTCCAGAGGGCGGTAGTTTTTTTTTTTTTTTTTTATAGCAATGAGAAATTTCTACCTCCCAAAAAAATTTCCCATTGACACCAGTGATCTTTTTAGCTATCTGTAAGTAGGGCTTCGGCTGATAAAAGTCAGATTTTGGGCATCGTCTGCAACAAAAGTGTTATTTTTGGTAAGATACTCCCAATGTGGAAAAAAATCCCATCTAGAGGGATGCAGACCCTGCCACGTTCACCATTTGAACACTGAAGGTGCAGCAGCTGATTGGTAATCATAAAATCATATTGGTAATCATAAAATCATATTGATTAGGTTCCCTTGCCACAGCTACACAGACAAACAAACAGCTATTTCTTCAGAATAACAAAAGGTTGAAATCTGCAAAAAAGTTTGCTAAAATACCAAACCTAGGTATGGTGTGGGGTGCGGGGCACCAATGCCGCAGGATAAATGTGCGTCTGCTACATTGTGCAGGGCTAAATGGGACATGGTTATTATTCTGACTCCGATTTGTTGTGAAGCAATTTATCCCTTGTGAGACCTCTATGCCTGGCCTGTATTAGATATAATCACTGAGGACAATCCTCATCAGATAGCTTGAACTCACCAAATACCGATTCCATCCACAAGATGCTTTTATTCTGAATATCAGGTTACAGCAGATGACAGGATACAAACAGATGAATAGGTTGTAGTATTTATGTGGTCAAAAGATGATATTGTCTGTAGCTTACAATGCAGAATGCATTTGCCCTGCTACATGTGGCTTGGTGCTGCATCCATGACACAGGAAGTACAAACACAGGAAGAAGGGTGGATCATTACATATAAAGGAAGTGTGTCATAACATAAGGGGAAAATAAGCTTGAGAAAACAAGTGCATTACCACAAAGGGTCACTAGATGGCAGCATGTGACCTAAATATAAACGTCCATAGAAAATAGTTAGGAAAACAATCTATATCAGTGATGGAGAACCTTGGCACCCCAGATGTTTTGGAACTGCATTTCCCATGATGCTCATTCACTCTGCAGTGTAGTTGAGCATCATGGGAAATGTAGTTCCAAAACATCTGGGGTGCCGAGGTTCACCATCACTGATCTATATCAATTCTATGTAGGGTCGCCACCTTTTCTTCAAGTCAAACCCGAACACTTTATCCGCACACAGCAATTTATTTTTTATAGTATAAACTATAGATATATCTTGCTATTAAATAACATTTCTAATCATATGACATTAATAACAAGAGTTCCCCTTTACATCAGAGTCCACAGAGTTCCCCTTTTACATCTGAACTTGCAGAGTTCCCTTTGACTGTAAGGGGAGACTCTACAGACTCTGATATAAGGGAGAACTCTGGAGACTCTAACATAAGGGATGCTCTGGGAACCCTGAGTGAAGGGGGAACACTAAGAACTCTGATGTACGGAGAGGACTTTGATGTAAGAAGGAACACTGTGCCCTTTGGTAGAAAGGGGAACTCTGATGTAAGGGGTGCTCTGAGAACCCTGATTTACCTAAGTGTACTCTTTCAGAGGAAGGAGAGAGAAGGGGGGAGACTTCAGTCACAGACAGCTATGGATGGTGAGCTCACTCACCCCTTGGCAGTCAGCGCCTCTCACCCAGATGTATCTGAGGCTGTTGGACTTCTAATTAAGAGAGTAAGAGATACAGATCAAGCCCTCTCTCCTTTCCTGTCTGTGTGTATGTTTGGGGGGGGGGGGGGGGCAGTGCTGGCTTTAGGCAGTGTGAATGAGGGTGTAACAGACACTCTCGGCTTAGATAACTGCAGCCAGTAACCCTGCTGGGAAGCCATGGTCCAGTCTGAATAATGTGTCCGGGTTTCAGGCAGTCTAAAACCTGGACGCATGGTTCCAAACCCGAACTGTCCGGGTGAACCCTGGACAGGTGGCAACCCTAATTCTATGCCCTGTTGGGGCAGCACACTCCCCGTCTGGCATGGTAAATGCCACTACATACATCACACGTCACAGGTAGGATCCAGCAGCGTAGGCAAACAAGTTCACTCTCCAAAGGGCAAGAGCAGAATAAGTTCCATGATAGGTCTGATGAAAAAGCCTTTACAGTCCCTTGTCTTGAAACCTTCACCTCCACCTTATGTAGCTTACCGTCATCACTAGGAACGCTCTTTACAATAAGTCCCATGGGCCATTCAATTCTTTCAGCTTGCTGGTCCTTAAAGTGGTTGTAAACCCTTACAACACACTTTGACCTACAGGTAAGCCTAGATTAAGACTTACCTGTAGGTCCAAGAAATATCTCCTAAACCTATACGGTTTAGGAGATATTTACCTGAAGACAGGCACCGCTGTCTATGGCGCATGCACCCGTCAACGGCGATATGCCGCGTGTGGCAGCTCCCGTGCGCATGCGCGGGAGTGACGTCATCGCGGCTTCGCCGAATGACAGCGGCGGAGCAGCAAGACCCCATCGAGAAGATGGATGCGGCGGACTACAGGGGACAGCGGTGACTTCGCTGGCTCCTGTGTCAGGTAAGTGACACATAATGGACTACTATGCGATACGATGCGATGCGATGTGATGCATAGTAGTCCATTATGCTTTACCTTTGCAGGGAATGAAAGAGGAAGTAAACTCATCAGGGTTTACTTCCTCTTTAAGCAAAACAAGATCTCCAACTTGTATATTAGGGTTCAGTCCTACGTCCTCGCAGAGTAGAAAGATACACAAATTTCGTGCTTTCAAGTTTCCAGGTGGTACAGGAACAGACCCAAGCTTCTGGGTAAGAAGAGTAGCTGGAGTAAGGATAGTTGGGATCTCTGGATCTTTGGACACTGGGACAATTGGTCTTGAATTAATTATGGCAGATTCACCCTCAGCGATGTCTTTTGTAGAAAGAAGCTTTTGGCACACGTGCCAACCTTGACAGTAGGCATCTGTGGGCTTTGTGTGAAAGCAATCTGCAATATGAACTAACCTTGAGGTGGTGCGTTCAAGCCTTCTCCACTTGGAGAAACGTTCAAAAGCATTGACAGCCTAAGGCCGCGTACACACGGGCGGACTGTTCGCCCAACTTTGTCCGTCCAACAGTTTCAGCAAACAGTCCGCTCAAAATTAGCATGGACGGACATGGCCACACACGACGAACGAACAGTTTGCTGAAACCGCGCGCGATGACGTGAACGGCACGTACAACGGGACGAAAAATACGACGTCCTATACACTGCATTATAGCTTTCGGCGTGAAAATCCTTTCTGAGCATGCGCGGAACTTAGTTTGACGAACAAGCCTACACACGAGCGGGCTGTTCGCTGAAACAAGGTTTCAGCGGACAGTTTTTCGGAAATTCCGAAAAACCTTCTCCGTCCAACTGTCCGCTGAAACTGTCCGCTGAAAGCCCACACACGAGCGGACTGTCCGCCCAAACACTGTTCAGCGGACAAAGTTGGGCGAACAGTCCGCCCGTGTGTACGCGGCCTAAGATGAGTCTTTGTTCAGTTCTGGTGACGAGGGTTTTAACTTCAGGACGAATCTCTGGATCCTTGTCGGGTTCCATAAGACTGAAGCCCATCTGGCCCCACAGAGCAGAGCTGTGTGATTTATGGTTAGTCATAAGGTTATAGCCACCCCTCATGTTCCTGAAAACCAAGGCATAAACCCAAGTGCCATAAAACAATAAAAACAATTCAAACAATAACAATGACAGTTGAATAAACCCAGGGCTTTTTTTTTTTTCAGCAGGAACTAGGGGGGAACTCAGTTCCACCACCTCTGGCTCAGGTCTTCTGCTCCCTGCTCACCACTATCACTAAGTTGGTAACACTGAAGTCCAGCTTCTGCGTTTACAAGTGATAACTTATCTCCCAGTTACTCCCAAAGGTCAGATCTCCCGCGCAGATCCCACTCAGTTCCGGACAGGGACAAGGGAGATACAGAACAGGTTAGGGTTGCCATCTGTCCAGGATTCACCCGGACAGTTCAGGTTTGGAATCATGTGTCTAGGTTTTGGACTGTCTGAAACCCGGACACATTATTTAGATTGGACTATGGCTAGGGTTACTGACTGCAGTTGTCTCAGCTGAGAGTTTCTGTTACATTTTTTCACACTCCCCAAGCCAACACTAACAAACCTCCCCCCCCAAACACATACAGAGGGCAGAGGAGAGAGGGCTCGAACTGCACCTCTTCCCCCCCACCTATCTTTGTCTGCCCACACTCCAATCCCTGGCACTGTGCCTCAGAAAGTCCAGCAGCCTCAGATCCATCTGGATGAGAGGTGTTGACTGCCAAGGGGTGAGTGAGCGCACCATCCATCCCTGTCTGTGATAGAAGTCTTCCCCTTCTCCCTCTTGCCTCTGAGTAAGTACACCAAGGTAAATCAGGGTTCTCAGAGCACCCCTTACATCAGAGTTCCCCTTTACACCAGAGGCCCCAGTGTTTCCCCTTACATCAGAACCTTCTCCGTACATCAGAGTTCTCAGTGTACACCCTCAGTATTCCCAGAGCATCCCTTATGCTAGAGTCCCCAGAGTTCTCCCTTACATCAGAGTCTGCAGAGTCCCCCCTTACAGTAAAAGGGAACTCTGAGTTCAGATGTAAAAGGGAACTCTGTGGACTCTGATTTAAAGGGAGACTCTTGTTATTAACTTCATATGATTAGAAATGTTTTTTAGTAGCAAAATATATGTATAGTTTATACTATAAAAAAAAATTGCTGTGCGCCGCAAAAGTGTTCGGGTTTGACTTGAAGAAAAGGTGGCAACCCTAGAACAGGTGCCCAGGGTTTAGTGCAGTCATGGGCAGGAGAGGGTATGCGTGGTAGGCTGCACCCTCTGTGGTCTCCATTTTTTTCCCTGGTGATGCTCCTACTCAGGGCAGTCTTTAAGGCAGGGCAAAAGGGGCAGCTGCCCTGGGCCCTGTCATTGTTGTGGGGCCCAAAGCAGCTGCCCCATACTTGCCAACTATCCCAGTTTACATTTCCTTGTCCCTTGAAGTTTTAGTCCTGTGCTGTGTCCCCGATATCTCAGTGTGAAGTGCTGCTACTAATGCTGCCCAGCTCTGCCCTATTGCTGTGTACAGATGATTCACCTGCAGACCCTGTGTTTACATGTAAATAACTGGCATTGATATGTAAATAGCGGCAGCATTACTAAGCAAATAGCTGTGGCCAGTGGCATTGATATGTAAATAAAGGTGGCATTCATATGTATATCATGCTTGACCTGCAGTGAGAAGACGATGTGCTGTAACCTCTAGCAATCAGTGAGCAGTATTAGCCCTTGTACACACGATCGGAGATTCTGACAACGAAATCCGTCGGATTTTGTCCGTCGGATCTTGTCCGAAACTGTTGCATACACACGGTCGGAGAAAGTTGTCGAAAAATCCGACCTTTCAGAACGTGATGACGTAATTTCGTTACGATGGGACTACGTTCAGGCTAGTAGCCAATAGCTTTGATGTAGGAATTTGATCTGAGCATGCGCTGCACTTTGTCCGATCGGAATTCTCTACACATGATTGGAGTATGTCCTATTGGACCAGTTTGTCGGAAAATATTTCCGGCAAGTTGGAAAATTTGGTCCAACGGATATTCCGACGGAAACAGTCCGATGCATACCACACACAGTCGGATTATCCGACAACATGGTGCGATAGGACACATTCCGATGGATTCTCCGACCGCGTGTACAAGGGCTTACAGAGTACAGTAATCTCTAGCAACTAATTAACAAGCAGAAATCATTTGCTGTAACCTCTAGCAACTAATCCGTTGAGCCGTAATGTGCGCTGTAACTTCTAGCAACCGGTCAGTACGCAGTAATGATATGCTGTAACCACTGGAAACCAATTGCAATTGCTGCCTGATCTGATACAGTCAAATTTTAAGTCTAGCTCCTAATTATTATATGTCTCAGAGCAGGTGGAGAGTGAAATTGCAAGGGAGGGGGGGCCCCCAAGAAAATTTTTGCCCGGGGTCCAATCAATATTAAAGATGGCCCTGCTCCTACTGCAATTGACTGTAGTATAGTATGGTATGCTGGGAGGTACTACAGCTGGATAGGTGTTTCAGCTTAATATTGCAACAAAGGTAAGATATGTGACAGGTGGTGGAGCTTTTAAGGAGGGGGGGGAGAAGATGGGGGCAGTGGAGGGAAGGGGGTTGTATGCAGAGGGAAGAGCTACTATTTGATGCCATTGAGCACGGTTGAGTTCCTGCACCTATTCTCAGGGGAAAAAAAAAAAAACCCTGAATAAACCTCATCATTCTGAATCAGACATTCAAGGAACGGACGGACTTTGCTCACCGACGAAGAAGAATCTTTATTATGGTCAGGAGAATGGTGGAATGGGTCATAGGATATCCCGAATTGCTATAAAGTTATGAAGACACGTGAGCTGGTGTTAGAGTGTCTCAGGGGCACCTCACCCGTCAGCCGTCGAGATTCATTTATCATTCTATATTTTTTAAGAATGTGCGGTATGTGTTCGTGTATTTCTGCCCGTGGCCCTCCCAGTTCTCAATAACTGAGCACAACTCCAGTCCATTGTCAACGGCCCAACCCCCTCTCCCTTCAACTTGAGCGAATCAGGAGTGATGAGCAGTGGCGTAACTAGAACCTTCAGGGCCCCCCGATGCAAGAAACCATGAATGGCCCCCCTGAACCCCAGCCAGGGCCCTTCCCTCCGAGTCCGGTGGTGGAACTCCAGGGCGTGGTCACAGGTATGACCTTTGTGAGCCCTGTAGTTCCACCACTGGTATCAGTAGTTTTTATTTATTTATTTTTTTACATTTTTAGGTGCCCCATTGGGGGACTGTCCCTAGGCAGGATTGGGTCCCTGTCCCCAGAAGAGATGAGGTCCTTTTCTCCAGGGCAGATGAAGTTACTGCCCCCAGGTGAGAAGGGGTCCCTGTCCCCAGGGGGATATGGAGGGGGTATGTAATAGTGTGTGCTAGCTGCCTATGCTGCTGCCGGCCATATGTAGAGGGGGCTGCATGGGCCCCCTGCATCACAGGGCCCAGTTGTGGTCACGACTGCTGCACCCCCTATAGTTATGCCCCTGGTGATGAGTTATCAACTGATACCAAATAAAAATGTCTCAGAGAAGTATTATACTATTGGTACCGACTACCAACCGGCTTAGCACATTTTACTCTGCGCTACACAGGGCGCCGTTTCCGCCGCTACGCAGTTCCTGGAACCTTTGGAGACATCCGGTGTTCTTGTCTGAACACTCTGAACCCGCATTTATAATACACCAGGTAGCACTTACCCCCTCGAAGGAGCTGCTGGTATTTGATTGGGCTTACCGTTACCTCACCGTTCCACCGTGTCCGTCATAGGGGTCCCATTCTCACAGATTTCAGCTCCAACACTTAGCCCCTGTACACATGGTCGGAGATTTCGACAACCAAATCCGTCGGATTTTGCCCGTCGGATTTAGTCCGACGGATTGTGGGTCGAAACTGTTGCATACACACGGTCGGACAAAGTTGGCGAACAAATCCGATCTTTCAGAACGTGATGACGTAATTTCGTTACGACGGGACTACGTTCAGGCTAGTAGCCAATAGCTTTGATGTAGGAATTTGATCTGAGCATGCGTGGCACTTGGTCTGATCAAAATTCGCTACACATGATCGGAGTATGTCCAATCGAACCACTTGGTCGGGAAATATTTCCAACAAGTTGGAAAATTGGGTCCGACGGATATTCCGACTGAATCAGTCCTATGGATACAACACACAGTCGGATTATCTAACAACACGAATCGGTAGGACACATTCCGATGGATTCTCCCACCGCCTGTACAAGGGCTTAGCCCTTTTTTCCAATGCTTTATTGACAGAAAAGACATTTCAGTAGAGGGATGGAAGGTTTAGGGGGAATTCCGGTACCTTATAATTGCGAGTCAGGAATACTTCTTCATCCAGAGGACAAACAGCTCCACAACTGGATCCGGCAACCACCGGACAGGCCTCTCTCACTGACCTAGCGGCCGTTGCGATGCTCGGTCATAGTCTATGCCGCAGGCTTGAAGAACTAGTAGAACCTGATGGCCACAATCCTCTGCCACAGGATTGTGTAACCAGCAACTTTTTCAATATCAAAGAACGGTCGCACAGTACCGGTTTCTTTCAGCCGAGCCGGCGATACTTTGAGGTAGGGGACCCGGGATGCGTCCTTCTATTGAGTCTCCAGGCTTTTCTAGAGGCACCAGCCTTGCTGCTCGGTCCCCTCTTGGAAAAGTCCTCCACTGCTTTCTCCAATTGCTTGGCTTCTCCCCGCATGCAAGACCGCTCAGGACCACCCTTGGATAGGTAGGCCCCCAGGACTTCTGGGCCTACCTTTCAGTAACGAAGCCTTGGGCCAGCCGGCCCCCGAGACAATTTGACTGGCAGCAGCACACCTTAGGCCAGGAGGGCCATCAGGTCGGATTGCACCCTATCACAGGGTCTGTCCCTTAAGTACCCTCTCCCAGAATGCACAGCGGATGGACCACTCCCACTGACTGTTTCCGGGCAAGGAGGCACTCAATACGCCCAGCTTGTTTGCAATCTCCAACCTTGGCCAATAACGAGAGCGCCACCCCTCGGCCAAGTGGAAAACCACACAACCCAGCTGAACTGGAACAGAACCAGAATTTTGACATAATCAGTCTGAGCTTAAAGTACAGCTTCAGACAAACTAAATTTCTACTTATAGCTTCTGCCCATAAGGAGCAGGGCGCTACACTATATTACCAAAACTATTGGGTGGCTGTTCAATACCCCTTGCCATGCTTTATATTACTGTAGCGCCGGCTCCTCAAGAGCACACGCTATGTGTTTTTTTTAAATTAAGGTTATACCTAAACTGCAGTTTGGTTTGGGTACAATTGTCTAAATTTGGACTTCAGCATCAGTCTGACTGGACTATGAGATGTTCCGCCTGACCACAGGGGGCACTGTCTCTTCTGGCAGGTATGTAACTATGGTCTGGTTGGGGGCTTAAGTTACTCTCTCTCGGAGCCCACCCAGTGGGAGTGGCGCTCCCGCTGTGTTTTCTGGGAGAGGGTATTTAAGATGCGGACGTCACGTGGTTCGGGGTTTCCAGTCCAGAATGATGTACTGAATTCATGGTCCTGGTCCTCCTGACCAGCCCCCAGAAAGTCTATGGCCTGCGGTGCTGATCCTCCCGATTTTAATGTCTCGGGCTGGCTAGCCCGAGGCAAGGAAACTAAAGGAGGATTCTGAGGTGGTTGGGTGCCGTCTCTGGTTTGGGAGAGACCCATTAACTTCATAGCATTCCAGGGGAGGACTCTTCAGAAGAAGACCACGTACGGGTTGGTTTCTTAGTAAGAGCCTGGAGGAGCTGAAGTACCCCAGAGAATCCGGTCTCGTGGATATCGCCAAGCTGGCTGAAAGATCCAGGTATTCTACGAGTGTTCTTCAACTTTCGTTTCCCTACGTGTTCTACAACCACGTCTGTGGCAGAGACTTGTTCCTGAGTTAAGCCCATTGTTGGCTGCTAGGCCTTGTGAGAGAGGGACTGTCCAACTCATTCTCTTGATTTAGTCAAAGTAAGCAAGTTCTTCAACATTTGACACTAAAAGTACCTGAACTTCCTCTCTAACCCTCTAATCCCAGTTTAAGAGACTGTTTCATTGTCTACGGTTTTTGCAAATAAAATCCATTCAAGTGGATCTGTCATCATTCTCTCGAGTTCCTGGACCACCTACCACGGGACACCCCTAGACATTAAAGAGGAAGTAAACCCTGATGAGTTTACTTCCTCTTTCATTCCCTGCAAAGGCAAAGCATAATGGACTACTATGCATCGCATCGCATCGCATCGCATAGTAGCCCATTATGTGTCACTTACCTGACACAGGAGCCAGCGAAGTCACCGCTGTCCCCTGTAGTCCGCCGCATCCATCTTCTCAGTGGGGTCTCGCAGCTCCGCCGCTGTCATTCGGCGAAGCCGCGATGACGTCACTCCCGCGCATGCTCACGGGAGCCGAGACGCGCAGCATTGCGCGGCACCTTCGTTATCGAGGATGCCACGCTCAGTGCGCCTGCGCGCCACTGTCTACGGCTCATGCGCCGTAGACAGCGGTGCCCGTCTTTGGGCAAATTTCTCCTAAACCTATACGGCGGGGCCTGTCTTTTGGCAAATATCTCCTAAACCGTGTAGGTTTAGGAGATATTTCTTGGACCTACAGGTAAGCCTTAATCTAGGCTTACCTGTAGGTCAAAGTGGTTTGTAAGGGTTTACAACCACTTTAAGTGAGGAGAAAAGAAGGTAACGGTAAGCCCTAATCTAACCAGCAGCTCCTTCGGGGGGTTAGTGCTACATTACCTACACTATATTACCAAAAGTATTGGGACGCCTGCCTTTACAAGCACATGAACTTTATTGCCATCCCAGCCAAACTTCTTCTATTGTTTATTTGGCTGTTGTTAAAACAGACGTCAGACAGACGAGTTCGTAAACTTACACCGTCAGAAACCTGGCGTGAAACACATTTTAAAATAATTCACAGAGCCTATTATCCATTCTACATTGACAAAGACAAAGCAGACCTGAAAAAAATGTCCATGTTGCTCTATACCTCGCCCCACATTGCTTCATCGTCTATGGGAGTGCCACACTATTGATAGTTACTGGAACTCGTTAATGACCTACGTTAGTTCTATAACAAAACAGCAGATTCCGAAAGGATGTAATGCTCTGTATATTTGGATTTGTTCCTCAATCGCCTTCTGGGCAGGAAGCGAAATACAGACCTCCGTACCACAATGGGCACAGCTAGCCCTTCTTGTAGCCCGCAGAACGATTACGCAATCTTGGATCTCCAAGACTCCGCCTACTCTCGCCTAGCAGTACAAAAAGGCTATGGAGTCGCTCTTCTACCTGGAAAGATTGGACACCATCACAAGAAACCCTCGACCTTCCCACCGTTTTTTTTTTTTTTGCAAGATGGCGCCAGTACATGAAGGCCACACTGACTCAACCAGATATCCAAACAGCCATGCAACCGTTCCCGCTTCACAGCCTGGTATCTAAAAAAGTAACCTTGCTGGATCCCTAGGAAGACTTAAATTGACATCACGAGGTGACCCCTCAGCTTTCAGGCCACCTTGACATTCCAGCTGATACACTGTCCCCTACCAACCGGGGCTTCAAGTTACCCCCACCCCTCCTCCACTCCCAAGGATGTACAGCCTCAGGCTGTTGACAGTAAATATTCCTTTGATCCAACCAGATCATTATAGGCTATTGGGACCCCGTTTGGTCCACTTTCCCTAGATGTCTTGTTATCATGCTGTATACTAATCTTATTTACCTCCACAGGTTATAATATGTGTTTTTTGTATCTTAAATGTTTTTTTTTTGTACCGAATGGATGTCTCCTATGTATATCTCCATGCAAAACCAAATAAAAAATTTGCAAAAAAAAACGTCAGTAATTTGAACTGACGTTTCCTTAGGCCATCTGGTTGGAGGTTGAGCAATGCCTCATTCAGGAACATGTGTGGCTGTTTCGATACCACTACCTATGCTTTATATTACAAAAAAGTATTGGGACGTCTGCCTTTACACACACATATGAACTTTATTGCCATCCCAGTCTTGGTCTGTAGGGTTCAGTATTGAGTTGGCCCCGCCCTTTGCAGCTATAACAGCTTCAACTCTTCTGGGAAGGCCGTCCACAAGGTTTAGGAGATGTGTCTATGGGGAACGTTTGACCATTCTTCCAGAAGAGCATTTGTGACGTCTGGCACTGATGTTGGACGAGACGGCGTGGCTCCCAGTCTCCGCTCCAATTCATCCCAAAGGTGTTCTGTTGGGTTGAGTTCAGGACTCTGTGCAGGCCAGTCCAGTTCCTCCACCCCAAACTTGCTCATCCATGTCTTTATGGACCTTGCTTTGTGCACTGGTGGGCAGTCATGTTGGAAAAGGAAGGGGCCGTCCCCAAACTGTTCCCACAAAGTTGGGAGCATGAAATTGTTCAAAATCTCTTGGTATTATTATTATTATTATTAATCAGGATTTATATAGCGCCAACAGTTTGCGCAGCACTTTACAATATGAGGGCAGACAGTACACTTACAATACAAATCAATACAGTAGGGATCAGAGGACCCTGCTCGTTAGAGCTTACAAGCTAGAAGGGAAGATATGCCGACGCCTTAAGAGTTCCCTTCACTGGAACTAAGGGGCCAAGCCCAACCCCTGAAAAACAACCCCCACACCATAATCTCCCCTCCCCCTAAACCATAACCCCCTCCCCCCACACCATAATCCCCCCTCCACCAAATGATTTGGACTAGTGCACAAAGCAAGGTCCATAAAGACATGGATGAGCCAGTTGGGGGTGGAGGAACTTGACTTGCCTGCACAGAGTCCTGACCTCACCCCGATAAAACACCTTTGGGATAAATTAGAGCGCAGACTGCGAGCCAGGCCTTCTTGCCCAACATCAGTGCCTGACCTCACAAACTCGCTTCTGGAAGAATGCTCAAACATTCCCATAGACACATCTCCTAAACCTTGTGGACGGCCTTCCCAGAAGAGTTGAAGCTGTTATAGCTGCAAACGGTGGAGCCAACTCAATATTGAACCCTACTGACTAAGACTGGGGTGTCATTAAACTTCATGTGCGTGTAAAGGCAGGTGTCCCAATACTTTTGGTAATATAGTGCATGTAAAATAAAGCATGGGTAGTGGTATCGAACAGCCACACATGTAGTACTATGTAGTACTATGATACTACTACTCATGTTCCTGAGTGAGACACTACTCAACCTCCAACCAGGAAATGTCAGTTCAAATTACTGACGCCTGTTTTAAACAGCAACCAAATAAACAATAGAAAAAGCTTGGCTGTCAGACTTGCTTCCAGTGAATAATAGGCAGACATGTGCAATTTGTTACGAATCGAAATTCAGACAACATTTTCGTTCTTTTTTTATTTTTTTTATTTCCATAAATTTTTTATTGAAGAAAAAACGAGAAGAGTTAAGTTTCGGATGTATCTGAATTTCCAAAATCACAACAGTGACGAATTTCGAGGAATCCAAAACAAATTGTAACAAAAATGAATTCATCAAATTAAAAAAAATGAAACTGAAATTGAAAAAGAATTCAAATTCGAAAAAAAAAATTTGAAATTTTAAAAAGAATTCAAATTCGAAAAAAAAAAAGAATTCGAATTGGAAAATGTATTTGAATTTTAAATTGGAAACATATTGCAATAAACGCAGTAAGGTATAATGTGAAATAAGATGATGATTCCTACTTAGGCAGCTGAATAGAATAGAATTGATTAATAAAGGAATACTATAGAACTAGAAAAGTCTACAATTTCTGGGGAAATTGTGTGAAGTGTTCTTGCCTCCACCTACTGGAGTGGGCGGAGTAACTGGTTGGAGTGGCTTGAGTAACTGTGAAAAGTGTTAAAAGGTTAATATTTTAAAAAGTAATAGTAGTAAAAAAGTTGAAGAAGTTTTTTTTTTATTATTTTTTTATTTTTCATGTGGTGGTCATAATGTTTTAGCTGATTGTGTGGGGGTCATAATGCTTTGACTGATCATGTGGTGGTCATAATGCTTTGACTGATCATGTGGTGGTCATAATGCTTTGACTGATCATGTGGTGGTCATAATGTTTTGGCTGATCATGTGGTGGTCATAATGTTTTGGCTGATCATGTGGTGGTCATAATGTTTTGGCTGATCATGTGGTGGTCATAATGTTTTGGCTGATCATGGGGTGGTCATAATGTTTTGGCTGATCATGTGGTGGTCATAATGTTTTGGCTGATCGTGTGGTGGTCATAATGTTTTGGCTGATCATGTGGTGGTCATAATGTTTTGGCTGATCATGGGGTGGTCATAATGTTTTGGCTGATCGTGTGGTGGTCATAATGTTTTGACTGATCATGTGGTGGTCATAATGTTTTAGCTGATCGTGTGGTGGTCATAATGCTTTGACTGATCATGTGGTGGTCATAATGTTTTGGCTGATCATGGGGTGGTCATAATGTTTTGGCTGATCATGTGGTGGTCATAATGTTTTGGCTGATCGTGTGGTGGTCATAATGTTTTGACTGATCATGTGGTGGTCATAATGTTTTAGCTGATCGTGTGGTGGTCATAATGCTTTGACTGATCATGTGGTGGTCATAATGTTTTGGCTGATCATGTGGGGGTCATAATGTTTTGGCTGATCATGGGGTGGTCATAATGTTTTGGCTGATCGTGTGGTGGTCATAATGTTTTGGCTGATCATGTGGGGGTCATAATGTTTTGGCTGATCATGTGGGGGTCATAATGTTTTGGCTGATCATGTGGGGGTCATAATGTTTTGGCTGATCATGTGGGGGTCATAATGTTTTGGCTGATCATGTGGGGGTCATAATGTTTTGGCTGATCATGTGGGGGTCATAATGTTTTGGCTGATCATGTGGGGGTCATAATGTTTTGGCTGATCATGTGGGGGTCATAATGTTTTGGCTGATCATGTGGGGGTCATAATGTTTTGGCTGATCATGTGGGGGTCATAATGTTTTGGCTGATCATGTGGTGGTCATAATGTTTTGGCTGATCATGGGGGTTGTCAGCTTTTGTCGCCTCCCACTCTAATTTTGAACATTTCGCCATTCATTCCTATCGGACAAATTTCGCCGCAAAAACGACGATATTTCGTGATCCATTCGGCGAAACGTTAAGTAATAGCGCACCAATCGGGAACAATCCACGCGTTTCGATATATATTTGGTATATGTAGTGTAAAAGCTGTGGGAGGAGTTTGGGTGGTAAATTTGGCTATAATAATAATAATATATATGTGAGATAACAGAAAGTGGTCTTGCTATGCAAGAACACTTAATAAAAAAGAACAGAGTCGAATAAAAAAAAGAATAGAAAATATAAGAATATAATAAAACAAAATAAAAGAATAGACTAAATATAAGAATAGAATAAAAAAAGGGATAGAATAGAAAATATAAGAATATAATAAAATAAAATAAAAAAATAGAATAAATATAAGAATAGAATGAAAAAAGGGATAGAATAGAAAATATAAGAATATAATAAAATAAAATAAAAGAATAGAATAAATATAAGAATAGCATAAAAAAGGGATAGAATAGAAAATATAAGAATATAATAAAATAAAATAAAAAAATAGAATAAATATAAGAATAGAATAAAAAAGGGATAGAATAGAAAATATAAGAATATAATAAAATAAAATAAAAGAATAGAATAAATATAAGAATAGCATAAAAAAAGGGATAGAATAGAAAATATAAGAATATAAAAAATAAAATAAAAAGAATAGAATAAATATAAGAATAGAATAAAAAAAGGGATAGAATAGAAAATATAAGAACATAATAAAATAAAATAAAAGAATAGAATAAATATAAGAATAGAATACAAAAAGGGATAGAATAGAAAATATAAGAACATAATGTAATAAAATAAAATAAAAGAATAGAATAAATATAAGAATAGAATAAAAAAAGGGATAGAATAGAAAATATAAGAATATAATAAAATAAAATTAAAAGAATAGAATAAATATAAGAATAGAATAAAAAAAGGGATAGAATAGAAAATATAAGAACATAATAAAATAAAATAAAAGAATAGAATAAATATAAGAATAGAATAAAAAAGGGATAGAATAGAAAATATAAGAATATAATAAAATAAAATTAAAAGAATAGAATAAATATAAGAATAGAATAAAAAAAGGGATAGAATAGAAAATATAAGTATATAATAAAATAAAATAAAAGAATAGAATAAATATAAGAATAGCATAAAAAAAGGGATAGAATAGAAAATATAAGAATATAATAAAATAAAATAAAAAAATAGAATAAATATAAGAATAGAATAAAAAAGGGATAGAATAGAAAATATAAGTATATAATAAAATAAAATAAAAGAATAGAATAAATATAAGAATAGCATAAAAAAAGGGATAGAATAGAAAATATAAGAATATAATAAAATAAAATAAAAAAATAGAATAAATATAAGAATAGAATAAAAAAGGGATAGAATAGAAAATATAAGAATATAATAAAATAAAATAAAAGAATAGAATAAATATAAGAATAGCATAAAAAAAGGGATAGAATAGAAAATATAAGAATATAAAAAATAAAATAAAAAGAATAGAATAAATATAAGAATAGAATAAAAAAAGGGATAGAATAGAAAATATAAGAACATAATAAAATAAAATAAAAGAATAGAATAAATATAAGAATAGAATACAAAAAGGGATAGAATATAAAATATAAGAACATAATGTAATAAAATAAAATAAAATAATAGAATAAATATAAGAATAGAATAAAAAAAGGGATAGAATATAAAATATAAGAACATAATAAAATAAAATAAAAGAATAGAATAAATATAAGAATAGAATAAAAAAAGGGATAGAATAGAAAATATAAGAACATAATAAAATAAAATAAAAGAATAGAATAAATATAAGAATAGAATAAAAAAGGGATAGAATAGAAAATATAAGAATATAATAAAATAAAATTAAAAGAATAGAATAAATATAAGAATAGAATAAAAAAAGGGATAGAATAGAAAATATAAGTATATAATAAAATAAAATAAAAGAATAGAATAAATATAAGAATAGCATAAAAAAAGGGATAGAATAGAAAATATAAGAATATAATAAAATAAAATAAAAAAATAGAATAAATATAAGAATAGAATAAAAAAGGGATAGAATAGAAAATATAAGTATATAATAAAATAAAATAAAAGAATAGAATAAATATAAGAATAGCATAAAAAAAGGGATAGAATAGAAAATATAAGAATATAATAAAATAAAATAAAAAAATAGAATAAATATAAGAATAGAATAAAAAAGGGATAGAATAGAAAATATAAGAATATAATAAAATAAAATAAAAGAATAGAATAAATATAAGAATAGCATAAAAAAAGGGATAGAATAGAAAATATAAGAATATAAAAAATAAAATAAAAAGAATAGAATAAATATAAGAATAGAATAAAAAAAGGGATAGAATAGAAAATATAAGAACATAATAAAATAAAATAAAAGAATAGAATAAATATAAGAATAGAATACAAAAAGGGATAGAATATAAAATATAAGAACATAATGTAATAAAATAAAATAAAATAATAGAATAAATATAAGAATAGAATAAAAAAAGGGATAGAATATAAAATATAAGAACATAATAAAATAAAATAAAAGAATAGAATAAATATAAGAATAGAATAAAAAAAGGGATAGAATAGAAAATATAAGAATATAATAAAATAAAATAAAAGAATAGAATAAATATAAGAATAGAATAAAAAAAGGGATAGAATAGAAAATCTAAGTATATAATAAAATAAAATAAAAGAATAGAATAAATATAAGAATAGAATAAAAAAAGGGATAGAATAGAGAATATAATAAAATAAAATTAAAGAATAGAATAAATATAAGAATAGAATAAAAAAGGGATAGAATAGAAAATACTACAATAGAAAAGACTATAAAACAATGCAAAATATTTATTTTTTTAGAAATTCTGTCAAATTTAGTTGGAGGTCCTCGACTATTGTAGGAAGCTTCATAAAAGGGGAGTGCAGAATTATCAAGAGATTTCCACTTATGCAACGAAGGGGGAGTAGGCGATTTCCATGGTAAGGCAATGGCTTTCCTTGCATAGTACTGTACTTTGCTTAACCCACCCCCCCCCCGTTTTACT
Source organism: Lithobates pipiens (assembly GCF_037356315.1). Classification (NCBI taxonomy): domain Eukaryota; kingdom Metazoa; phylum Chordata; class Amphibia; order Anura; family Ranidae; genus Lithobates; species Lithobates pipiens. The sequence goes on along the minus strand of NW_027507785.1, from coordinate 5,329,433 downwards.
TACCCTCGGTGGAGACGCGTTCTTCCTCTCTGCACGGGGTCCCGGCTCTTCATTGGATGGATTGATAGCAGTACAGCCATTGGCTTCTGTTGCTGTCAATCAAATCCAATGGTGCGGGCGCCGAGGGGAGGGGCCGTGTCCTACATTCGGAGTCCGTGGACGCCGAATGCTGGACTCGGGAGCACACCCGCAAGGTAACCCCCTCGGGAGAGCGCTTCTCCTAGGGGGTTATGTGATGCAGGGGAGGAGCCGCGAGAGCCGCCAAGCGACCCCAGAAGAGGAGGATCGGAGCCACTCTGTGTGCAAAACGAACTGCACAAAGGAGGTAAGTATAATATGTTTGTTATTTAACCACTTCCCCCCCCCGGTCAATAGCAGATTGGCGGCCGGGCGGTGGTTCAGTTATCCCGACCGCGCGTAATATGACGTCCTTCAGGATAACAGCCGCCGCGCGCCCGTGGGGCATGCATCGCGGCGATCGGTGGTGCTACACCGATATCAGTAAAGAGCCCCTGGCGGAGGCACTTTACCACGTGATCAGCCCTGTCCAATCACGGCTGATCACGATGTAAACAGGAAGAGCTTCTGATCGGCTTTTCCTCACTTGCGTCTGATAAATGCGAGTAGAGGAGGGACGATCGGCATCTCTCCTGACGGGGGGGGGGCAGCGCAGCCCCCCCCTCAGATGCCCACACTAGACCACCAGGGAAGCCCCCCCCACATGTGGGTGGCCAGGTACATCCCCCATGGCCATCCACATGTAAAAAAAAATCCCAAAATATGCCAATCAGTGCCCACAAATGGGCACTGACTGGCACCTCATATTTACATAACAAAACAGTGATGCCCAGCAATGCCACCCATAAGTGTCACCAGTGCCACCCATCAGTGTCCATCAGTGCCACCTATCAATGCCCATCCGTGCCCATCAGTGCCCACCTATCAGTGCCCATCCATGCCACCTACCCTGTTCCCCCCGAAAATAAGACCTAGCGTGATTGTCGGTGATGGCTGCAATATAAGCCCTACCCCCCCCCAAATAAGCCCTAGTTAAAGTACTTGTAGGTCTTATTTTCAGGGTAGGGCTTATATTGCAGCCATCCCCGACAATCACGCTAGGCCTTATTTTCGGGGGAAACAGGGTATCACTGCCACCCATAAGTATGCATCAGTGCAGCCTATGAGTGTCCATCAGTGCCGCCTATCAGTGCCACCTCATCGGTGCCACCTCATTGGTGCCCATCAATGCCGCCTTATCAGTGCCCATCAGTGCAGCCATATCAGTACCCGTCATTGAAGAAGAGAACGTACTTATTTACAAGCGCTGAAAGCTGAAAATTGGCCTGGGCAGGAAGGTGTATAAGCGCCCCCACCCACCCCCGGTATTGAAGTGGTTAAAGAAAAAAACATAAATCAAAGCTTTACAGTCACTTTAAAGACCGAGCCTCTTTCTGAGATTCGGTGTTCACAAATTAAAAATATTTTTTTTTTTTTGCTAGAAAATTACTTAGAACCCCCAAACATTATACTTTTTTTTTTTTTTCTAACACCCTAGAGAATAAAATGGCGGTGGTTGCAACACTTTCTGTCACACCGTATTTGCGCAGCGGTCTTACAAACGCACTTTTTTTTTTTGGAAAAAAAATACACTTTTGTGAATGACAATATAAAATAAAATATAAACAAATACAAAATAAAGTAAAATTAGCCCAATTTTTTTATATTGCGAAAGATGACGTTACGCCGAGTAAATTGATACCGAACATGTCACGCTTCAAAATTGCGCCCCCGCTCGTGGAATGGCGGCAAACTTTTACTCTTAAAAATCTCCATAGCCGACGCTTAAAAAATTCTACAGGTTGCATGTTTATAGTTTCAGAGGAGGTCTAGGGCTAGAATTATCGCTCTCGCTCTAACGATCGCTGCGATGCCTCGCATGTGGGGGGGTTTGAACGCCGTTTTCATATGCGGGCGCTGCTCACGTGTGCGTTCGCTTCTGCGCGCGAGCTCGGCGGGACGGGGCGCATTTAAAAATCTTTTCTTTATTTTTTTTCTTATTTATTTTACCTTTTTTTAAAAAAAAATTTTTACACTGTTGTTTAAAAAAAAAAAAAAAATGTATCACTTTTATTCCTATTACAAGGAATGTAAACATCCCTTGTAATAGAAAAATAAGCATGACAGGTCCTCTTATATATATGAGATCCGGGGGGGGGGGGGGGGCGGGGGGGTCAAAAAGACCTAAAATCTCATATTTACACTAAAATGCAGTGGAAAAAAATAAAAAAAAATAAAATGTAATTTAAAAAAAATAAATAAAAAAAGTCTCTTTAAGAGCTACGGGCGTAAGTGGCGTTTTGACGTCGCTTCCGCCCTGCAATGATATGGAGACGGGTGCGGCCATCTTCTCCTCGCTCACCATACCACACAGGGAGAAGAACCCGATCGCCTCCGCCGCTGCCGACCGCCCCAGTACCGGAGAGAGCGGCGGGAGGGGGGGGGGGGGGCGCCCTCTCCCGCCGCCGATAAAAGTGGTCTTGCGGCGAATCCACCGCAGAGACCACTTATATCTGAAAGCGGACCGCCCGCTCAAGAAGAGGATACCAGGGGGTTATGGTAGCTATCTGCTCCCATGACAACGATACTCCTCGTCAAAGTGCCGACGTAAAACGACGGCGGGCGGGCGGTCCGGAAGTGGTTAAAGCGGAGTTCAGCCAAAAAAAGAAAAAGAAAAGTCAGCAGCTACAAGTACTGCAGCTGCTGACTTTTAATATTAGGACACTTACCTGTACCAGGGCGCCCCCGCCATGTCCTCTCACCCCGAAGCCAATCCGTTGCTCGGCTCCTGGGTGGAGGCGCCGGCATCTTCAGTAAGGGAATCAGGAAGTGGTCCCCTACAGCCTGGTTCACTACTGCGCATGCGCGAGTCGCGTCCTCACTGGTCCCTGCTATCTTCTGGGACCTGTGTGTCTCCCAGAAGACAGCAGTGGGGGGGATGGAAGAGGGGGCCGGACATGGTGTAGATTGCTGCGGAATCTGCGGCGATCTATCACCGAAAGTCGGAGCAAATACCTGGATTGAATGCGTATCTGCTCCCCGCTCCCCCCCCCCCGAAAGGTGCCAAATGTGACAGCGGGCGGGACGGGAAAAGCAGAAGTTCTGTTTTTTTGGGTGGCACTCCTCTTTAAGAGTACTCTAGTGACCTTATGGGGGGGGGGGGGGGGCAAAGGTTCAACTAAGCCCAGCCAGGAGGTTTAATGCTAATATGTTTCCCGGTTCTTTCTTGGCGGGCTTTCTTGGGACCGACTCATTGGTCCTGTGCTGTATAAAAATGGGACAAGGGTCCGATTCAGAGAGCAAGGGGGGTAATACAAGACATGTTGCCGTTACCGGAGTCTGTTCTCACAGCCTACTGCCGAAGTCGGAGGACCTTTGGGTCAAGAGCCTTCTACAGAGTATGGGGCCGCTGAGCTCCACAAATTGCCCAATGAAACCAGATCTGGAGCTCTGCCATAAATGAGTCTATGCAGGTATGCTGGGGCAGCTACCAAGCCTCTACAAATTGCCCGATGGCACCAGATCTGGAGCTCTGCCATAAGTGAGTCTATCCTGTGCAGGTATGCTGGGGCAGCTAGCAAGCCTCTACAAATTGCCCGATGGCACCAGATCTGGAGCTCTGCCATAAGTGAGTCTATCCTGTGCAGGTATGCTGGGGCAGCTACCAAGCCTCTACAAATTGCCTGATGGCACCAGATCTGGAGCTCTGCCATAAATGAGTCTATCCTGTGCAGGTATGCTGGGGCAGCTACCAAGCCTCTACAAATTGCCCGATGGCACCAGATCTGGCGCTCTGCCATAAGTGAGTCTATCCTGTGCCGGTATGCTGGGGCAGCTACCAAGCCTCTACAAATTGCCCGATGGCACCAGATCTGGAGCTCTGCCATAAATGAGTCTATCCTGTGCAGGTATGCTGGGGAAGCTACCAAGCTTCTACAAATTGCCCGATGGCACCAGATCTGGAGCTCTGCCATAAGTGAGTCTATCCTGTGCAGGTATGCTGGGGCAGCTAGCAAGCCTCTACAAATTGCCCGATGGCACCAGATCTGGAGCTCTGCCATAAGTGAGTCTATCCTGTGCAGGTATGCTGGGGCAGCTACCAAGCCTCTACAAATTGCCCGATGGCACCAGATCTGGAGCTCTGCCATAAGTGAGTCTATCCTGTGCAGGTATGCTGGGGCAGCTACCAAGCCTCTACAAATTGCCCGATGGCACCAGATCTGGCGCTCTGCCATAGGTGAGTCTATCCTGTGCAGGTATGCTGGGGCAGCTACCAAGCCTCTACAAATTGCCCGATGGCACCAGATCTGGCGCTCTGCCATAAATGATTCTATCCTGTGCAGGTATGCTGGGGAAGCTACCAAGCCTCTACAAATTGCCCGATGGCACCAGATCTGGAGCTCTGCCATAAATGATTCTATCCTGTGCGGGTAAGCTGGGGCAGCTACCAAGCCTCTACAAATTGCCGGATGGCACCAGATCTGGAGCTCTGCCATAAGTGAGTCTATCCTGTGCAGGTATGCTGGGGCAGCTAGTAAGCCTCTACAAATTGCCCGATGGCACCAGATCTGGAGCTCTGCCATAAATGATTCTATCCTGTGCGGGTAAGCTGGGGCAGCTACCAAGGCTCTACAAATTGCCCGATGACACCAGATCTGGAGCTCTGCCATAAATGAGTCTATCCTGTGCAGGTATGCTGGGACAACTACCAAGCCTCTACAAATTGCCCGATGGCACCAGATCTGGCACTCTGCCATAGGTGAGTCTATCCTGTGCAGGTATGCTGGGGCAGCTACCAAGCCTCTACAAATTGCCCGATGGCACCAGATCTGGCGATCTGCCATAAATGATTCTATCCTGTGCAGGTATGCTGGGGAAGCTACCAAGCCTCTACAAATTGCCCGATGGCACCAGATCTGGAGCTCTGCCATAAATGATTCTTTCCTGTGCAGGTATGCTGGGGCAGCTACCAAGGCTCTACAAATTGCCGGATGGCACCAGATCTGGAGCTCTGCCATAAGTGAGTCTATCCTGTGCAGGTATGCTGGGGCAGCTAGTAAGCCTCTACAAATTGCCCGATGGCACCAGATCTGGAGCTCTGCCATAAATGATTCTATCCTGTGCGGGTAAGCTGGGGCAGCTACCAAGGCTCTACAAATTGCCCGATGACACCAGATCTGGAGCTCTGCCATAAATGAGTCTATCCTGTGCAGGTATGCTGGGACAACTACCAAGCCTCTACAAATTGCCCGATGGCACCAGATCTGGCACTCTGCCATAAATGATTCTATCCTGTGCGGGTAAGCTGGGGCAGCTACCAAGCCTCTACAAATTGCCGGATGGCACCAGATCTGGAGCTCTGCCATAAGTGAGTCTATCCTGTGCAGGTATGCTGGGGCAGCTAGTAAGCCTCTACAAATTGCCCGATGGCACCAGATCTGGCACTCTGCCATAGGTGAGTCTATCCTGTGCAGGTATGCTGGGGCAGCTACCAAGCCTCTACAAATTGCCCGATGGCACCAGATCTGGCGATCTGCCATAAATGATTCTATCCTGTGCAGGTATGCTGGGGAAGCTACCAAGCCTCTACAAATTGCCCGATGGCACCAGATCTGGAGCTCTGCCATAAATGATTCTTTCCTGTGCAGGTATGCTGGGGCAGCTGCCAAGCCTGAGTTAGGGAATTGGGATGTTAAAAAAGACTGTACCATCTTTTATGTATGCTGCAAAGTTCCAGTAAAGTTTTTTTGTACTTGCTTGGTCTGAAGTTACCCAAGGGGTGCAATGCATGTAACCGGCACACATAATCTACAGCCGGGGTCAGTTAAATATATTGGGGTGTGAAGACAGCAGTATATCAGAGGTATAACAGTGTGAAGATGTGAGTGGTTACTAATGCCGCGTACACACGATCGGAATTATGGTCGAAAAAAGCTCTGATGGTTTTCCCGATGGAATTTCCGACAGGATTTCGCTCAAGCTGTCTTGCATACACACGGTCACACCAAATTCCATCCGCCAAAAATGCGGTGGCCTACAACACTTATGACGGGAAAAAAAAAGGAAGTTCAATACCCAGTAGCCAATAGCTTCCATCTCGTAGTTGAATCTGAGCATGCTTGAGTGTTTGGCGCGTCGGAATTGCATTACACGCGATCGAAATTTCCGATAGAAAGTTTTTCCGTCTGGAAAACTGAGAACATGTTCTCAAACTTTTTCTGGCGGTATTTCGGCCAGCTAAATTCCGATGGAGCGTACACACGGTCGCATTTTCCGTTGAAAAGCTCTCATCGGTCTTTTGCTGGCCGAAATTCCGATCGCGCGTACGCGGCATTAAGGTAACAAAGGTGTGTACATCTGACGGGTGGAATAGCCTCTTGCAGGAGGAGTTGCTGTCGGCACTCCCTTTGTGACTGGTCAATCTCCCATAGCAACGGGAGCAGATACAGAAGAGGAATGCCGCGTACACACGACCGGACTTTCCGCCGGACTAGGTCAGATGGAATGAATCCGTCGGATATTACGATCGTGCGTGGGCTCCAGTGGACTTTTTTTTTTCCCCAAAAGACCGACGGACCTAGAAATAAAACACGTTACAAATCTTTCCGACGGACTCGAGTCCGGGTCGAAAAAAATCCGTTCGTCTGTATGCTGGTCCGACGGACGAAAACCGACGCGAGGGCAGCTATTGGCTACTGGCTATGAACTTCCTTATTCTAGTCCGGTCGTAAGTCATCGCGGTCAAACCCGTTGGACTTTGGTGTGCTTGTGTGTGGCCAAGTCCGTTCGTTCGGAAAGTCCGTCGGAACTCCACCGAAAGTCAGTCGGGAAGACCGTCGTACCTAGTCCATCAAAGTCCGGTCGTGTGTACGCGGCAGAAGAGTTAAGTGAAGTACAAGCATGGAGCACACGCTAGGTGCATGGTGGGGGCCCCATTCCGTTACTGGGAGTGAGGTAGTGGAGATACGCTGGCCAGTTGGAGAGGGCTTTGGCTTAGCATGTACCTCCTACTTACATCAGTGACCGTGGTGGTGTACAATAACACCGAGAGAGTTAATTAGAGTTCAGTCGTCTGTTCGAGAAAAAGGTACCCCATGTGTAAGGCAGTGACCAGGGCTGGGCTGGGAAAGAAATTTGGCCCTGGACTTCATCCAGACCGGCCCACTTACATCAGAGTGTCCCATCAGCACCCCCTTACATCAGAGTGTCCCATCACCAGCCTCCTTACATCAGAGTGTCCCATCACCAGCCCCCTTACATCAGAGTGTCCCATCAGCACCCCTTACATCAGAGTGTCCCATCACCAGCCCCCTTACATCAGAGTGTCCCATCAGCACCCCTTACATCAGAGTGTCCCATCACCAGCCCCCTTACATCAGAGTGTCCCATCACCAGCCCCTTTACATCAGAGTGTCCCATCACCAGCCCCCTTACATCAGAGTGTCCCATCACCAGCCCCCTTACATCAGAGTGTCCCATCACCAGCCCCCTTACATCAGAGTGTCTCATCAGCGCCCCCTTACATCAGAGTGTCCCATCACCAGCCCCCTTACATCAGAGTGTCCCATCACCAGCCCCCTTACATCAGAGTGTCCCATCACCAGCCCCCTTACATCAGAGTGTCTCATCAGCGCCCCCTTACATCAGAGTGTCCCATCACCAGCCCCTTACATCAGAGTGTCCCATCACCAGCCCCCCTTGCATCAGAGTGTCCCATCACCAGCCTCCTTACATCAGAGTGTCCCATCACCAGCCCCCTTACATCAGAGTGTCCCATCAGCACCCCTTACATCAGAGTGTCCCATCACCAGCCCCCTTACATCAGAGTGTCCCATCAGCACCCCTTACATCAGAGTGTCCCATCACCAGCCCCCTTACATCAGAGTGTCCCATCACCAGCCCCTTTACATCAGAGTGTCCCATCACCAGCCCCCTTACATCAGAGTGTCCCATCACCAGCCCCCTTACATCAGAGTGTCCCATCACCAGCCCCCTTACATCAGAGTGTCTCATCAGCGCCCCCTTACATCAGAGTGTCCCATCACCAGCCCCCTTACATCAGAGTGTCCCATCACCAGCCCCCTTACATCAGAGTGTCCCATCACCAGCCCCCTTACATCAGAGTGTCTCATCAGCGCCCCCTTACATCAGAGTGTCCCATCACCAGCCCCTTACATCAGAGTGTCCCATCACCAGCCCCCCTTGCATCAGAGTGTCCCATCACCAGCCCCCTTACATCAGAGTGTCCCATCACCAGCCCCCTTACATCAGAGTGTCCCATCACCAGCCCCTTACATCAGAGTGTCTCATCAGCGCCCCCTTACATCAGAGTGTCCCATCACCAGCCCCCTTACACCAGAGTGTCCCATCACCAGCCCCCTTACATCAGAGTGTCCCATCACCAGCCCCCTTACATCAGAGTGTCCCATCACCAGCCCCCTTACATCAGAGTGTCCCATCACCAGCCCCCTTACATCAGAGTGTCTCATCAGCGCCCCCTTACATCAGAGTGTCCCATCACCAGCCCCCTTACATCAGAGTGTCCCATCACCAGCCCCCTTACATCAGAGTGTCTCATCAGCGCCCCCTTACATCAGAGTGTCCCATCACCAGCCCCCTTACATCAGAGTGTCTCATTAGCAGCCCCCTTACATCAGAGTGTCCCATCACCAGCCCCCTTACATCAGAGTGTCCCATCACCAGCCCCCTTACATCAGAGTGTCCCATCACCAGCCCCCTTACATCAGAGTGTCCCATCACCAGCCCCCTTACATCAGAGTGTCCCATCACCAGCCCCCTTACATCAGAGTGTCCCATCACCAGCCCCCTTACATCAGAGTGACCCATCACCAGCCACCTTACATCAGAGTGTCCCATCACCAGCCCCCTTACATCAGAGTGTCCCATCACTAGCCCCCTTACATCAGAGTGTCCCATCACCAGCCCCCTTACATCAGAGTGTCCCATCACCAGCCCCCTTACATCAGAGTGTCCCATCACCAGCCCCCTTACATCAGAGTGTCCCATCACCAGCCCCCTTACATCAGAGTGTCCCATCACCAGCCCCCTTACATCAGAGTGTCCCATCACCAGCCCCCTTACATCAGAGTGTCCCATCACCATCCCCCTTACATCAGAGTGTCCCATCACCAGCCCCCCTTGCATCAGAGTGGCCCACTGAGCCATCGGCCCACCGGGAAACTCCCGCTAGTCCCAATAGCCAGTACATGCCTGGCAGTGACCCTATCCAAAGTGCCTAGCGTAGCCAGAAGAACCCATGCCAGGGTAGGCCTCCTATGTGACCCACACTTGGTGCCCAATGAGGTGAGGAATATGGAGGAAGTGTCCGCCTCCTATCCCCCTACCCTTACAAGCTCCTTACTCTTTAGGGACTGCAATGGTCCTCACTAGAAACTAACTGCGAGATTGGTGTCCAGATTTGCTGAATGTGATGAAAGTTGAGGACAAAGCCAACAACCACAAGAGCCAGTAGGCATACATTTCACCAGTCTATCTGGCACTAGATAAAAGCGATAAACAATTTTAAATTGAACCAATCAACGGGAAAGGGGAGGGGAAGAAAAAAAAAAGGGAAAGGTCGGGGGGTGTGTGATGTAATAAGTGGACCTCTAAGTGCAAAGACCACTTTAACTTCTAAAACCCTTGTCGGAGATTCAGACGGAATGTTTCCTATCGGAGCGTTTTGTCGGATAATCCGACTGTGTGTGGTCTCCATCGGACTGTTTCTGTCGGAGTATCCGACGCACCAAGTTTTCCAACTTGCCGGTAAAATTTTCCGACAAAATGCTCCGATCGGACATACTCCGATCATGTGTAGCCTTCTCCGACGGACAAAGTGCCACCAATGCTCAGATCAAATTCCTAGACCAAAGCTATTGGCTACTAGCCTGAACGTAGTCCCATCGTAACGAAATAACGTCATCACGTTATGTACAATCGGATTTTCCGACAACTTTGTCCGACCGTGTGTATGCAACATCACTTCCGGACCTCTTCCAGAATTACTCAGACGGATTTGGTTGTCGGAATCTCCGACCGTGTGTACAAGGGGCAAAGACGCCTGAGCGATGCCGTTTGGAGGACTACAGCTCTGACTCAAACGGGACACGTCGGACTACTGCAGAGAGACCGCTGCTCTCACACAGAGATCCTTCTCCCGCACATTTCTGTTGGGAAGTGGGCCATTTTAGTGGAGCTAGAGCTGCTTTGATTGCAGAAATACTTTGCGCGCTTGTTCTTTGGGTGCACCATAAATGGATTTTCGGAATTAAGTATGAAGGTTTCTTTAAGGGGGTGTATTTATAAAGCAGTAAATGTGACTTTTTACCAAACATTCACCACCGGCGGTGAACCAATCAATATAATTTACAGCCTCACGCCGGTGTTCTGCCGAGAACTGTCCCCCCGTCGGATAGTGTCCGCCCCCGTACTGCACAGGCGCAGCGCTTACGCAGTACGGAGGACAAGGAGATGCCGAAAGCCTCCGAAGATGAACGGCGCCTCCGCACTTAATAGTATCTTCTGCCCTGAGTCCAGGTTCAAGCCCCACCATGCAAGTGGACATACGGTAGATGATGTTAAATAGCACTTAGTAACAAGGGCCCCTCGCAGGCTCGCTTTGCTAAAACCATGAAACGCGTAGAGTTAACATCTAATGGATGCCCTAACCTTCTTATATAATCATCAAATGCACTGTCTTGTTGAACCCTTATGTATATATGGCTGTATTAATTATATTATATGCCTTCTGTACGGTTTATTATTTTTATTGATTGTACCATTATGTCCAATGATCAATTATATTAAATATTTTATATGAATATTACTATGTAAATCTTGTGATTACGGTATTATTATATGTGTTATTAATTTATTGATATAGTTATGATGCTTTGGAAAATGCTACAATATGACCTTAATATTAAGGCAACACAAACAGCTGATTAATCATTGACTGGCCTCATTTAAAGTCCCATTCCAATCTCTACCTTTTTTACCTAATTAGGGATGGAGGCTTGCCAATGTTATATCATGGTTGGGACAGGTCACAACTTCCTTTAAAATGTGGATGTGAGCTTGTTGACGGAAAGCCAACAAATGTTTGTTGTCGGACTTTCCGATCACGTGTACACAAGTCCGTCAGACAAAAGTCCACGAATGCTCGGAATCAAGTATGAGCCGGAGATATAACTGGAGATATCACGTATGTCACTACATTTGTAATTTTTGGCCAACATTTGTGTGACCGTGTGTATGCAAGACAAGTTGGAGCCAACGTCCTTTGAGCAAAAATCCACGGTTTTGTTGTCGTAAAGTCCGATCGTGTGTGCGGGGCATAACAATAAAGAACCCTCTACGCAGTATAAAGTTGAACCGCTTTTCTTCTAGTTTTAGTGAATGGCCGTGTGTCTTATTAAATTCGCTTTCGCAGAAAAGTTTTCTCTCTATTGTGGGGTCACCAGTCCGGTATTTATATATTGTGGGGTCACCAGTCCGGTATTTATATATTGTGGGGTCACCAGTCCGGTATTTGTATATTGTGGGGTCACCAGTCCGGTATTTGTATATTGAAATCATATCCCCTCTAAGGCGTCTCTTCTCCAGAGAGAATAAGTTCAGAGCTCACAACCTTTCCTCATAACTAATATCCTCCAGACCCTTTATCAGCTTTGTTGCCCTTCTTTCTACTCGCTCCATTTCCAGTACATCCTTCCTGAGGACTGGTGTCCAGAACTGGACAGTATACTCCAGGTGCAGCCGGACCAGAGTCTTGTAGAGCGGGAGAATTATCATTTTATCTCTGGAGTTGATCCCCTTTTTAATGCCAATTAGGGATGACCCGAACACCCCCCGGTTCGGTTCGCACCAGAACTTTCGAACGGACCCCAAATTCGAACGAACTTTAGAACCCCATTGAAGTCTATATTTACGTTCGAAATTAAAAGTGCTAATTTTAACGGCTAATATGCAAGATGCTGTCCTAAAAAGGGTTTGGGGACCTGACTCCTGCCCCAGGGGACATGGGTCAATGCCTAAAATGTTTTTAAAAATGGCCGTTTTGGCGGGAGCACTGATTTTAATGACGATTAAAGTGAAAAAAAAAAAAGTGAAACATTCCTTTAAATATGGTGCCTGGGGGGTGTCTGTAGTATGCCTGTGAAGTGCCACGTGTTTCCCGTGTTTAGAACAGTCCCTGCACAAAATGACATTAAACAGAAATAACACCATTTAAAACTGCTTGCGGTTTTAATGTTATATCTGGTTCCTGCAATATGGATGAAAATCATTGAGAAAAATGGCATGGGTAGCCCTCCCTGCCCATTACCAGCCTATTTAGGTCTTGTACGCATATTAAGGGGAACCCCGTACCCATATTAAAAAAAGGAAATGCGTGTGGCCCCCAGGCCCTATATACTCAGAACAGCAGTATACAGGCGGTGCAAACAAGACAGGGACTGTGTAGGTTTGTTGTGTTAAGTTGAATCTGTTTGTAATTTTCAACCGGTACATTTTTAAAGTGTAGCTCCAGTCAAAAAAACGATTTTTAAGCTTTTTGGAAAACATAGGGAAGGGTTATCACCCCTGTATAATTTGTTTTGTCGTTCATCTTTTTTCATCTCACTTGCTGCTGTCTCCTTCCGTTTGCAAGTAGGAGATGTTTGTAAGTTGGATGTTTGAAAGTAGGGGCCTGCCCTATATGCTCTGCAGAAATGGCGGAACAAGGTGTTGGTTTTGCCACAACATTGTAAGCCCTCAAAGTGACTCTTGGTGGGCGCTGGAGCGCCCTGCTGTGAACGATTATATCAAGAATTGTAATTACATGCCATTGTTGAACAGTGGTAGAAAAATTGACCTTTGGTGGTTGTGGTGCTGGTGCCACAACACTATAAGTCCTCACCGTTACTCTGGGTGGGCACAGGAACGGGCCCTCCTGTGAAATATTATATCAAGAATTGTAATTACATGTCCCTGTTAAACAGGGGCAGAAAAATTGGGCCTTAGGCACTGGTGCTGGTGCCACGACACTGCAACCTCTCCCATATACTCTAGTTTTATTGCAGGAATTAGCCCTGCTGCAAAGCATTGCATCAAAAATTGTACTTAAACGCCCCTGTTAAACAGGGGCAGAAAAATTGGGCTGATGGCATCACCCAGAACCAGAAATGTTCTTCCAACATATCAGCGGAGGAGGAAGAGGATAGACAATCAACAAAACAGGACAGTCACTCAGCATCAGCATAGGCAGTCTTGAAGGGATGTGATATTTAAAAAAAAAATTAATCGGTTACATCAGCTTCAGGTGCTTGGTAGCTGGTGGTGATCCAAGACTGATTCATCTTGATGAAGGTCAGTCGATCAACTGATTTGGTGGACAGGCGCACCCTGTGATCGGTAACAAAGCCACCAGCAGCACTGAAGGTGCGTTCCGAAAGAACGCTGGATGCAGGACAGGCCAGTAGCTCAATTGCATACTGTGCAAGCTCTGGCCAGTGATCCATCCTCAAGACCCAGTAAGCCAGAGGATTTTCGGTGAGAAAGGTGTCCAAGTCTGACCTTGCCCCTAGGTATTCCTGCACCATGTAAATCAGACGCTGGCGATGGTTGCTGGAACCGATCATACCTTGGGGCTGCGGACAAAAAAATTGTCTGAAAGCATCGGTCAGACGGCCACCTTCTCCACCGCTCCTTCTGACCGATGCCTCAGCAACACGTTGTCCAGGACCAGGAGTTTGTAACCTCCCAGTCTCTGGGAACGCGTTGCACAGACCTTTCTGCAAGGCCTCCCGGAGATGTCTCATCCTCTGCTCCCTCTGCGATGGCAAGATAAGGTCGGCAACCTTACCCTTGTACCGTGGATCAAGGAGAGTGGCCAGCCAGTAATGGTCCCTCTCCTTGATCCGAAGAATACGAGGATCCTTCCGCAGGCTTTGCAGGATCAGGGAGGCCATGCAGCGTAGGTTAGCTGAGGCATTCGGTCCGGAGTCCTCTGGGTCACTAGGGGCAACATGATCCGCAGCTACCTCCTCCCAGCCACGTACAAGTCCACGTGTTTCTTGGGACTGTAAATCATCCCTACAAGACTGCTGCTGCTGATGCTGAGTGCCAGCCTCCACCTCCATGCTGACACAATCATCCCCCTCCTCCTCTTCCTCCTCCTCATCCTCTTCCTGTGTGATGGGTGGCACAGCAGGAACACTGTCTGGATAAAGGGGGCCTTGAGAGGCAAGGAAGTCCTCCTCTTCCTGCCTCTGTTCTGCCTCAAGTGCCCTGTCCATTATTCCACGCAGAGTATGCTCCAAGAGGTGGACAAGAGGTACAGTGTCACTGATGCATGCACTGTCACTGCTCACCATCCTTGTGGCCTCCTCAAACGGTGACAGGACAGTGCATGCATCCCTGATCATGCCCCACTGGCGTGGTGAGAAAAAACCGAGCTCCGCTGACCCTGTCCTGGTGCCGTAGTCGCACAGGTACTCATTGATGGCCCTCTGCTGCGTGTGCAGCCGCTGCAGCATGGCCAACGTTGAGTTCCACCTGGTGGGCATGTCACATATAAGGCGGTTCTTGGGCAGGTTCAACTCCTTTTGGAGCTCAGCCAGCTGAGCACAGGCATTAAATGATCGGCGGAAATGCACACAGACTTTCCTGGCCTGCTTCAGGACATCCTGTAAGCCCGGGTACCTGCCCAAGAACCGCTGCACCACCAGGTTAAGGACGTGAGCTACACAGGGCACATGGGTCAGTTGTCCCTGTCGGAGGGCGGAGAGGAGGTTGGTGCCATTGTCACAAACCACCATTCCTGGCTTAAGCTGGCGTGGCGTCAACCACCTCTCGGCCTGCCCCTGCAGAGCTGACAAAACATCCGCCCCAGTGTGGCTCCTGTCCCCCAAACAAACCAGCGCAAGCACGGCATGGCATCGTTTTGCCTGCGTACTTGCGTAGCCCCTGGAACGCCTACGGAGCACCGCTGGTTCTGAGGACAGAGCACTGGAAGAGGCCATGGAGGAAGAAGAAGAGGAGGGGGTGGAGGAGAGAGGTGTGTCACAACCAATAGTAGCATTTTGGAGGCGTGGTGGCGGAACAACCTCCAACACTACTACACCTTGTCCTTCATCCTTCCCAGCATCCTTCCCAGCTGCCAGAAGAGTGACCCAATGGGCCGTGAAAGACAGGTAACGTCCCTGTCCATGCCCATGCCTGCTGGACCATGGACCATGAGTCAGCGGTAATATGCACCTTACCGCTGACCGCCCTGTCCAGCGAGGCAAGGACATTGCCTTCCACATGCCGGTAGAGAGCCGGAAAGAAAAAGTGGCGTTTGGGGACCTGCCACTGAGGAACCGCACATTGTACAAACTCACGGAAGGGGGCCGAGTCTACCAACTGAAAAGGCAGCAGTTGAAGTGCTAGCAATTTAGCCAAGCTAGCATTCAACCGCTGGGCATGTGGATGGCTGGGAGTGAACTTCTTTCGCCGGTCCAGCAGCTGGGGCAGGGACATTTGTCTGCTATAATCGGACGTGGATGTACCACTAGCAGAGTGCCCGGAAGCACTTGGCTGTGACACACCTAATTCTACACCTTCATTCCTCTCAGAGCAGGTTTCAGAGAGAACTGAAGGTCTAGTTGGGTTGGAGATGCCAGCTGATGAGGAGCAAGGAGAGGTCCGCTTTGTTCTTTGGTGTGGGTCTTTGAGGTACGCTTGCCAACGAGCTGCATGGCAGGTCAACATATGTCTGGTCAAGCATGTGGTGCCCAAGCGGATGATGTTTTGGCCACGCGAGATACGCTTGAGACATATGTTGCAAATAGCAGCGGTGCGATCTGATGCACTCGTCTCAAAAAAGGCCCACACCAAAGAACTTTTAGAATAACGCGCAGAGGCAGCGCCCTGCACAGGCGGAGCTCTGCGGTGTGAGTCAGTCGGTGTGCTGCCCCTAAGCTGGAACCCGGAGGGCATCCTGCCTCGTTGGACATGTGCCTCCTCCTCCTCTTCTTCCTCTCTCCTACCAGGCACCCACATGGAGTCAGTGCCCTCATCATCCCCTCCCTCTTCATCGCTGTAGCAAACCTGGCAGTATGCTGCAGCTTGTGGAACATGACTGCCAGATTGCTGTCCTTCTTGAGCATCCCCTCTCTCTGCGCTCACGCTACTGCCTTCCTCTAGCTGAGTGTCATCATCAGAGCCTACAAAACACTGGGCATCCTCCTGGAGCATGTACCCAACACTGTGCTCAAAGAGTTCAGGAGACTCCTCAGGAGGACGTGGTGGGTCTAGGGAAGGAGTCACTGATGATGACATTGAGACGAGGGAAGACGATGCGTTGGCAGCTGCTTTGCTAGTACCCTGAGACTGGGTGAGAGAGGATGAGGAGGATGAAGAGGGCTTGGTCATCCACTCTACCAAGTCGTTGGCATGTTGCGGTTCAACATGTCCAGCTGCCGAAAAGAAGGACAAGCGTGTCCCATGGCCACGTGCTGATGACAATGCACCGCGTCCACGACCAGCACTGTTGTCTCTAGACACAGAGCCTGCTTGCCCTCTTTTATCGGCTCGCGCCTGTCTGCCTCTCCTTGCTGGCCTTCCAGACATGGTAATGGCCTGAAGGGAGTTGGGTAAAACAGCAGTGTAATGGAGTCACACAACACCCACTAAGCCCTGCAGATGGCTCTATTAGAGAACAGCAATAAACGGTACATACAGGTGTATATTGTGCTGGAGTCACACAACACCCACTAACTCCTGCAGATGCCTTTATTATAGAACACCAGAGATAAAGGGGTATATACAGATGTATACTGTGCTGGAGGCACACACAACTTCCAATAACTCCTGCAGATGGAAAGTGGTCTCAAATAGAGAAGAGCTATGTAGGTGGATATAGCGGTATGTACTGGGTACAGAGCACGCAGACAGCACGCACTATCTCCTAACACTACTGACTGCAAGCTCTATTATAAAAGATAGATCACTAGCTATATAGGTGAGGTGAATATAGCGGTGTATACTGCGGTCAGGGCACGCAGACAACAACCACTACAGAAGAGCAAGATCGAAAATCGGCCGATAACGATCGGTGTGTACTGTGTTGAAGGTACACAGAGCACCCACTAACTGCTTCAGACGCCAACACACTACACTAGGTCGCCGCGTTGGCGGCCTTATATAGTGTGGGGCGTGTACTACACAGCCTGAGCTATGATTGGCCACAGGCATCCTGCCTGTGGCCAATCATGGCTCTCCTCGCTGCTGGCACTGTGATTGGCCAAGCATCGGGGGTCACAGTGCATGCTTGGCCAATCATGAGCCAGCAATGCACTGCGATGACACAGTGCATTGTGGGCCGTGAGCGCCACACGAATTTGTCGCGAACGGCCCATAACGTTCGGAATTCGCCGAACGGGCGATCAGCCGATGTTCGAGTCGAACGTATGTTCGAGTCGAACACGAAGCTCATCCCTAATGCCAATATTCTGTTTGCTTTGTTAGCAGCAGCTTGGCATTGCTGAGCCTATCATCTATTAGGACCCCCAGGTCCTTTTCCATCCTAGATTCCCCCAGAGGTTCTCCCCCCAGTCTATAGATTGCATTCATATTTTTGCCACCCAAATGCATTATTTTACATTTTTCTACATTAAACTTCATTTGCCATGTAGTTTCCCACCCCATGAATTTGTTCAAATCTTCTTACAAGGTTTCCACATCCTGCGGAGAAGTTATTGCCCTGCTTAGCTTAGTATCATCCGCTAATACAGAGATTGAACTGTTTACCCCATCCTCCATGTCCTTTATGAATACATTAAATAGGATTGGTCCCAGGACAGAACCCTGGGGGACCCCAATACCCACCCCCGACCATTCCGAGTACACCCCATTTATCACCACCCTCTGAACTTGCCCTTGTAACCAGTTTTCAATCCATGTACTCACCCTATGGCCTATGCAAATGGACCTTCCATTGCACAGTAAACGTTTATGGGGAACCAGAGGCGTAACTAGAACCTTCAGGGCTCTAGTGCCCTAGTGCAAGGAACCATAAAGGGCCCTCCTGATCGCTAGTCCTGGGGCCCTCTCCAATGACCATGGGGTCCTTTTCTCCCATTAGGGCCCGTGTGAAAGGTGTGGATTTTAATATAAAGGGGGACCCTGATGTAAGGGATGCTCTGGGAACCGATATAAGGGAGTCTCTACTCACCAAAACACCCACTTACATCAGAATCCCTCCTTACATTACAGTCCACTGAGCTCTCCCTTACATTGGTGTGCTCAGAGGCTAGCGAGATAAGAGAAAGCCTCCACCATAGCCTCCACCATAGATGGAGGCTTGGGCCCTGGAGTTATGGCACTGTGGTCAGCAAGCAGGAGTACTAGCCTGTGCTATACATACACATAGGCTGACAAGGCATGCTGGGGCTTGTAGTGCTTCATAGCAGGGAAATCCCAGCAGGTTGCTGTGTTGGTAGAGGAGCTCTGGAGGTGACAACACACTCTCTCTTCATGACTGACCCACCTGTGTGCTGCTTTCTTTTCAGTCACTGAGAAGTTTGGGAAGGAAGGAAGGAAGGCTGTCCTGGAGAGTTGTGGATCCCTTGTGGAGGGTTGAAACTTGAATCATCCATGGTACATACATGCTGATCTTTCATCCACTATCTAGCTGCAGGCTGCTGGACTTTCCCTTTGCGAGGCACTGGAGCTGCCGCAAATTGGAATGTGGGTGAGGCGGGCTGTCAGTGCGGGGTCTGGACAGTGTGACAGAGCGTGTAATAGACACTCTCTGCTCATAATTGCAGCCAGCAACCCTGGAGTGACATCCCGGGTTTCTGGCCCCCCCACAGTGACGAATCTACTGGGCCCAGTGGCAAGTGTGACTGCTGCGACTCTGGAAGTTCCGCCGCTGTGGGGAACTGTATCAAATGCTTTTGCAAAATCAAGATACACCACGTCTACGGGTCTTCCTTTATCTAGATGGCAGCTCACCTCCTCATAGAAGGTTAATAGATTAGTTTGGCAAGAACGATTCTTCATGCTGATTACTGCTAATGATACCGTTGTCATTACTAAAATCTTGTATATAGTCTCTTATCACCCCCTCCAAGAGCTTGCATACTATTGATGTTAGGCTAACTGATCTATAACTTCCAGGGATGTAACTTGGCCCTTTTCTAAATATTGGTGCTACAATGGCTTTTCTCCAATCAGCTGGTACCATTCCAGTCAGTAGACAAAATGATAAAAATGTAGAAAATGTAAGGGGTATGAATACTTTTTCAAGGCACTGTATATGGTAAGAGGCTTATCTGTAGCTACTTGGCAGATAGACAATGAATGGTTATGGTACTGTTGTTGAGGGTGTTTTACCCTCTTCCCAGAATTTTGAACTTCTTAATATGTGCTCAGAGACAACTTTGTCTTTAAAATTGTACATTTGATGGTGATGGGTACCTGGAAAAGAGTCTGGAAAATGAGTGATACAAACATCATAGTGTAGCTAATCACTTTAGGATTGTAAATAATATAGACATTTTTAAAATTTTGGGGGATAAATAGACACTGGAGGGGTCTAATGTAGGAGTAGAGATGTTACATAATGAAACATATTGGATATATGAATTAGAAACTATGACACCCCATGGTCTAAATATAGAGTTAGATGAGTTAGAAGAGCGCCATCAAATGTGAGCTTATTTTATGGTGGTTTTAAGGGTTTTTCATTTGAATAAACCTATTTGCGCTATGATGGCTGTTTTCTTTGGTCTTGACATAATATCCATATGAGGAATGCTGAGGAACCTTGATGTATGATCCATCACAGTAGTGTCATAGAGAAGTGTTATGAATACAAGAACTGTTACACCCCTTCAGACAGGGGTGTCAAACTCAATTTCATCACGGGCCACTTCAGCATTATGGTTGTCCCCAAAGGGCCAGTTGTATCTGTAAGACTATATACATTTATCAACGGCTTTTTTTCTCAGAGAATAGGTGCAGGAATTCAACTACATCCCACTCCCAAGTTTAGGGGTATGCTACATGTAAAGAGTGAAGAGTTCATGGGTGTGCTACATACAGAATACAGAGTTCAGTCGTGGGGCTATGTGCAGCATTTACAGGGGTGTACTATGTATAGAGTGCAGGGTTTAGGGGTGCACTGTGTACACAGTGCAGAGTTCAGAGGTACCCTATGCAAAGAATGCAAAGTTCAGTGGTGTGCAATGCACAGAATGCAGGGTTCAGGTGTGCGCTGTATACAGGGTGCAGAGTTCATGGGTGTGCTATGTACAGAATGCAGAGTTCAACAGTGCACTATGTACAGAATACAGAGATCAGGGGTGTGCTGTGTATAGAGTGCAAGGTTTAGGGGTGCGCTGTGTACACAGCGCAGAGTTCAGCGGTGCGCTATGTACAGAATGCAGGGTTCAGGGGTGCACTATGCACAGAATGCAGAGTTCAGGGGTGGGCTGTGTATAGAGTACAGAGTTCAGAGGTTTGCTGTGTATAGAATGCAGGGTTCAGGATTGTGCTGTGTACAGATTGCAGAGTTCTGGGGTGTGTTGTTTACACAGCGCAGAATTCAGTGGTGTGCTATGTACAGAATGCAGAGTTCAGGGGAGTTCAGGGGCGTACTGTGTACAGTGTGCAGAGTTCAAGGATGTGCTGTGTACAGAGAGCAGAGTTCAGGGGTGTGCTGTGTACAGACAGCAGAGTTCAGGAGTTCGCTATGCAGAGAGTGCAGAGTTCAGGGGTGCGCTATGCACAGAGTGCAGAGTTCAGGGGTTCGCTGTGTACAGAGTGTACAATTGAGGGGTGCACTATGCACAGAGTGCAGCGTTAAGGGGTGTGCTACGTACAGAGTGCAGAGTTCAGGGATGTGCAGTGTACAGAATGCAGATTTCAGGGGTGCGCTATGCACAGAGTGCAGAGGTCACGGCTGCGCTGTGTTCAGAGTGCATAGTTCAGGGGTGCACTAAGCACAGAGTGCAAAGTTCAGAGGTGCACTAAGCACAGAGTTCAGGGGTGCACTATAAACAGAGTGCAGAGTTCAGGGATTGCGCTGTGTATAGAATGCAGACTTCAGGGGTAAAATATGCACAGAGTGCAGAGTTCAGGGGTGCGCTATGCACAGAGTGCAGTGTTCAGACGTGCACTATGCACAGAGTGCAGAGTTCAGGTGTGCAATATGCAAAAGAATGCAGAATTCAGGGGTGTTCAGGGGTGGGCAGAGTGAAGAGTTCAGGAGTTCGCTATGCACAGAGTACAGAGTTAAGGGGTGCACTGTGTACAGAGTGCACTGTTCTGGGGTGCACTAAGTACAGAGTGCAGGGTTCAGGGGTGCGCTGTGTACAGAGTTCAGGGGTGCGCTATGCACAGAGTGCAGAGTGCAAGGGTTCGCTGTGTACAGAGTGCACAATTGAGGGGTGTACTATGCACAGAGGGCAGAGTTCAGGGGTGTGCTACGTACAGAGTGCAAAGTTCAGGGGTGTGCAATGTACAGAGTGCAGATTTCAGGGGTGCGCTATGTACAGAGTGCAGAGTTCACGGGTGCACTGTGTTCAGAGTGCACAGAGTGCAGAGTTCAGGGGTGCACTAAGCACAGAGTGCAGATTTCAGGGGTGCGCTGTATACAGAGTGCACAGTTGAGGGGTGCACTACGCACAGAGTCCAGAGTTCAGGGGTGCGCTATGCACAGAGTGCAGAGTTCAGGGGTGCGCTAGGCACAGAGTGCAGTGTTCAGGGGTGTGCTATGCACAGAGTGCAGATTTCAGGGGTGCGCTGTGTACAGAGTGCAAAGTTGAGGGGTGCACTATGCCCAGAGTTCAGGGGTGTGCTGTGTACAGAGTGCACTGTTCAAGGGTGCACTAAGCACAGAGTGCAGAGTTCAGAGGTGCACTAAGCACAGAGTTCAGGGGTGCGCGATGCACAGAGTGCAGAGTTCAGGGATTGCGCTGTGTACAGAGTGCACAGTTGAGGGGTGCACTACGCACAGAGTCCAGAGTTCAGGGGTGTGCTACGTACATTGTTTCCAGAGATCAGGGGTGTGCAGTGTACAGAGTGCAGAGTTCAGGGGTGCACTAAGCACAGAGTTCATGGGTGCGCTATGCACAGAGTGCAGAGTTCAGGGGTGCGCTGTGTACAGAGTGCACAGTTGAGGGGTGCACTACACACAGACTCCAGAGTTCAGGGGTGTGCTACGTACAGAGTGCAGAGATCAGGGGTGTGCAGTGTACAGAATGCAGAATTCAGGGGTGTTCAAAGGTTTGCTGTGTACAGAGTGCAGGGTTCAGTGGTGCGCTAAGCACAGAGTGCAGAGTTCAAGGATGCGCAGTGTACAAAGTGCAGAATTCAGGGGTGTGCTATGTAGAGAGTGCAGCGTTCAGGGGTGCTCTGTGCACAGAGTGCAGAGTTCAGGGGTATGCTATTCACAGAGTAAAGAGTTCAGGGGTGCTGTATGTACAGAGTGCATGGTTTAGGGGTGCTCTGTGTATAGAGTGCAGAGTTAAGGGGTGCGCTATGCACAGAGTGCAGAGTTCATGCTCCCAACTTTGTGGGAACAGTTATGGTAACGGCCCCTTCCTTTTCTGACATGAGTTTGGGGTGAAGGAATTTGACTGGCCTGCACAGAGTCCTGACCCCAACCCTATAGAACACCTTTGGGATGAATTAGAGCGGAGACAGCGAGCCAGGCCTTCTCGTCCAACATCAGTGCCTGACCTCACAAATGCGCTTTTCTGGAAGAATGGTCAAACCTTCCCATAGACACATCTCCTAAACCTTGTGGACGGCCTTCCCAGAAGAGTTGAAGCTGTTATAGCTGCAAAGGGCCAACTCAATATTGAACCCTACGGGCTAAGACTGGGAGGCCATTAAAGATCATGAGCGTGCAAAGACAGGCCTCACAATACTTTTGGAAATATAGTGCATGTTATATATATATATATATATATATATATATATATATATATATATATATATATATATATATATATATATATATATATTTTTAGTTCTTCAAGATGTTTGGAACAACCTACCTACAACCCAAGTTCCTTCAAAAACTGTGTGTAGGTCCACCTAGAAGAGTGGATGCCGGTTTCGAAGGCAAAGCGCGGTCACACCGAACATTATTCCGATTTGGGTTTCTCTTTTCTTCATTTACTTTCCGTTGTGTTAATTAATAAAAAAAATAAACGACTAACACTTCTATTTCTGAAAGCTCTCTTCATTTACAGCAATGGCATCACACCCGCCTAGAACGTTTGCCCCGGCACTGTATATTTGGAGTTGATTTGGAGGGCTGTGAGAAGGTTAGTAGTAGTAAAGCCTCCTATGGTCACTAAGGCCTCTGAATCGCTGAAATGGAAGGTTTCTTGACAGCAGCTGAAAGGCGACATTTGATACGCCTTGTTTGTTTAAACAATGAATGCATACCGTCTCTCGTGGTGGTTTGGAATCCTTAGTGATGCCTCCTCCCTTCTGGGCAGTATGATGTGCCAGGTATGTCATGATATGACCGGGCCTGCGGCTTTCCACATTTCTTCATAACAATGACGCAGCTACTGACTCTCCGAAAATTTCACCGCCCAACCCGATTGGGGATTTCCAACCGCTGGGGGCACTGACCTATATAAAATGCCACCAACCTTCTATATACAGCCCCCAGACTGTACAACGACATCTACCAGGACCTACAGTATCTCACAAACGTGAGTACACCCCTCACGTTTTTGTAAATATTTTCTTCTATCTTTTCATGTGACAACACTGAAGAAATGACACTTTGTCTACAATGTAAAGTAGTGAGTGTACAGCTTGTATAACAGTGTAAATTTCCTGTCCCCTCAAAATAACTCAACACACAGCCATTAATGTCTAAACCGCTGGCAACAAAAGTCAGTACACCCCCTAAGTGAAAATGTCCAAATTGGGCCCAAAGCGTCAATATTTTGTGTGGCCGCCATTATTTTCCAGCACTGCCTTAAGCCTCTTGGGCATGGAGGTCACCAGAGCTTCACAGGTTGTCACTGGAGTCCTCTTCCCCTCCTCCATGACGACATCACGGAGCTGGTGGATGCATGGGCGTCCGCAGAACTTTTTTCAAGGGGGGGGCATAATTTTAGGGTCACCCATGCGCCGCCCCTTTTCGACAATGTCATTATCAGATTATCATGGTCAGAGACTGCAGACTTAGTACAATCCCTAGGATAGGTAATGGATAATGGCCAACAGGCCCTCTTACCAGACCCAGCGAAACAACACCAGTGATCCCTCCAGCTGGAAGATCGCTCACGTGCCACGGGGGCGACTCTGGTCAGTAGTGTAGCATGTATGTACCCTGGCAGTGATTCAGTCTTTCTCTCTCTGGTGGTGCTGGGCAGCATGGCTCTCTCTGGTGGTGCTGGACAGCATGGCTCTCTCTGGTGGTGCTGGGCAGCATGGCTCTCTCTGGTGGTGCTGGACAGCATGGCTCTCTCTGGTGGTGCTGGACAGCATGGCTCTCTCTGGTGGTGCTGGACAGCATGGCTCTCTCTGGTGGTGCTGGACAGCATGGCTCTCTCTGGTGGCATGGGGCAGTGTAGTTCTCTCTCTGGTGGCGCTGGGCAGCGTGGCTCTCTCTCTCTGGCTTCTGCCCAGCACAATCCTTGTTCTTTTTCCTGTAGCACCCTCTCCCTCAGCTTTTTTCCCAGGCTACAGTCTCTCAATCTCTCGATCAAGCTGTATCCTCCTCCCTGTGGAAAATGGGGCCACCAATCTTTGGGACTACATGTCCTATGATTCTCTCCTCTCCTAGTCTCTTTTGATTGGCCCTCAGTTATGGCCAATAGGGAAGGAACAGAGCGGGCAGGAACAGTTATGGCCAATAGGGAAGGAACAGAGCGGGTAGGAAGCTGGGCGAGGAACCTGGTGAGAGCCGTTGTCTCTTCTCCCTGACAGGAGAAAGGAGGGGGTGACCGGGGAAACCTGATAGCACCGCTGCCGAGTTCTCTGCTGGACTGAGCACGGAAAAGAGCCCTCAGTCACGCTACACTGATAGGGGGGCTTGTCAGAACCTTGATGGTGTCACCCCACTGGCGGGTTGCACATGGGTGTGGGCTGCCCGCACCCCGATAGGGATGGAACTGTGTTGAATTTAAGATCTCATCCCTGATTCCAGGGGGGGGCACTTGACCCCCCTTGCCCCTACCTGCGGACGCCCATGGGTGGATGTTAGAGACCTTGCGCTCCTCCATGACGACATTACGAAGCTGGTGGATGTTGGAGACCTTGCACTCCTCCATGATGACATTACAGAGCTGGTGGATGTTGGAGACCTTGCACTCCTCCATGATGACATTACAGAGCTGGTGGATGTTGGAGACCTTGCGCTCCTCCATGATGACATTACAGAGCTGGTGGATGTTGGAGACCTTGCACTCCTCCATGATGACATTACAGAGCTGGTGGATGTTGGAGACCTTGCGCTCCTCCATGACGACATTACAGAGCTGGTGGATGTTGGAGACCTTGCGCTCCTCCATGACGACATTACAGAGCTGGTGGATGTTGGAGACCATGCGCTCCTCCATGACAACATCACGAAGCTGGTGGATGTTGGAGACCTTGCGCTCCTCCATGACGACATTACGGAGCTGGTGGATGTTGGAGACCATGCGCTCCTCCATGACGACATCACGAAGCTGGTGCATGTTGGAGACCTTGCGCTCCTCCATGACGACATCATGAAGCTGGTGGATAGTTAGTCAAAAAGCCTCCAAAATCAATAGGATACCATCGTCCCAATACGTATATAAGAAAAAACTGGGCATATAGCTCAGAACAACCAAGAGGAAACAGCCTCAAAGAGATAAATTTCCAATTGGTTCAGTGGGAACAGGGACTATTGCGGTATCAGAAAATATTGTGAAACAATCGTTAAAACACAATTACATTTTATTATAATTTAATCCATATAACAGATAATACAAAGACATTGCTGTAGCAGAACCACATTATTAAATCCAATCACAGGACCCAATTGGTTCACGTTCTAAACAATTAAATGTTTTACGGAGATACAGGGATGACGCATAAATCCAATACAAAGACATTGCTGTAGCAGAACCACATTATTAAATCCAATCACAGGACCCAATTGGTTCACGTTCTAAACAATTAAATGTTTTACGGAGATACAGGGATGACGCATAAATCCGACCGGTTTCGCGGTACTAAGAACACCGCTTCCTCAGGGAACGTCACTTTTAAACAATCCCTGGAGCTCCCAACCCACAGCACACGAGCGACCTATTTCGAGACACCCTCAGAACAGGGTGCCCCCCCTAAGGGCGGACACGGGGGGCAAGGTGGAGAGACTCAGAGCAGCGCAAACAGGGACCCAAATACATTGGATAGTTAGATCAAAAACTTCTAAGGTATCACCAAATTTTCTATAAGGGATGTCCAGAAATTCAATTATGCCCCGTACACACGAGAGGGATTAAGTCTGACAGACCTCCAAAGGAGTTCCGCCGGAGTTCCGCCGGAGTTCCGACGGAGTTCTGGCGGACTTTTCGACCGAACAGACTTGACCACACACCATCACACCAAACTCCGACGGAGTCGAACGTGATGACGTACGACTGGATTCGACGTAGGAAGTTCCTAGACAGTAGCCAATAGCTGCCCTAGCGTCGGTTTTAGTCCGTCGGAGTAGCACACACACGAGCGGATTTTTCAAAGGGGACCGGGTCCGGCGGAGTTCCGTCGGGAAAATTTAAAGCATGCTTCATTTCTAAAGTCCGTCAGACTTTAGCTTCGCTAAAGTCCGTTGCAGCCCACACACGATCGGATAGTCCGCCGGACTCAGTCCGTCGGAGTTTGGATGTCGAAAAGTCCGCTCGTGTGTACGGGGCATAACAGATCTTTCCTGAAGCTCAAAGGTCCTACGCATTGCTCGTCTCCACACAGGCAGCGCTGTCTGCACCTTGCCCCCCGTGTCCGCCCTTAGGGGGGGCACCCTGTTCTGAGGGTGTCTCGAAATAGGTCGCTCGTGTGCTGTGGGTTGGGAGCTCCAGGGATTGTTTAAAAGTGACGTTCCCTGAGGAAGCGGTGTTCTTAGTACCGCGAAACCGGTCGGATTTATGCGTCATCCCTGTATCTCCGTAAAACATTTAATTGTTTAGAACGTGAACCAATTGGGTCCTGTGATTGGATTTAATAATGTGGTTCTGCTACAGCAATGTCTTTGTATTGGATTTATGCGTCATCCCTGTATCTCCGTAAAACATTTAATTGTTTAGAACGTGAACCAATTGGGTCCTGTGATTGGATTTAATAATGTGGTTCTGCTACAGCAATGTCTTTGTATTATCTGTTATATGGATTAAATTATAATAAAATGTAATTGTGTTTTAACGATTGTTTCACAATATTTTCTGATACCGCAATAGTCCCTGTTCCCACTGAACCAATTGGAAATTTATCTCTTTGAGGCTGTTTCCTCTTGGTTGTTCTGAGCTATATGCCCAGTTTTTTCTTATGAAGCTGGTGGATGTTGGAGACCATGCGCTCCTCCATGATGACATCGCGAAGCTGGTGGATGTTGGAGACCTTGCGCTCCTCCACCTTCCGCTTGAGGATGTCCCCACAGATGCTCAATAGGGTTTAGGTCTGGAGACATGCTTGTTGCTAATTGGGGCTAGGGGTGCGCTCCTGCATGCATTGCGATGCGCATTGGTGCGTCTGGGAGTCTGTCGTCGCCCGTGAATGCGCTCACGTGTGCGCGCCAAGCACATTCTAACAGTTCTCTTACAGCTGGTGAAGGTTGGAATCCTTTTAACGGTCTTGGGAATCTTTGGGGATTTTTTTTATTTTTCAGCAGAAAGTAGTAGGGGTATATATACTCATGTTGTTTTTGTTTCTATTCCTTCTATATGCTGTGATGAGGTGCTACTGTTGCCTAATTGGATGAGTGAATAGAGCCCAAGCAGATGACCACATCTTCCTCGCTGAGATAAGACACCCCGAAGCCCAACCCACTTACAATACACAGAGGATCCCAGAGCGAGCGGCCTTCATATCCTCCTTTAAGTCATCCCTCCTGAAGAACAGAGTCTACAAGTCAAGCCGTGTTTTCCGTTTCATGGACTCATATGGACTGTAAGGACCGATTAAGAAGAAGATCAAGATTCACCGAAGTGCACATGGGAGCATATGAGAAAGAGGAGGAACTGTTGTGGAAAGTTTATTAAATGGACTCATTTGGACGTTTTATTCTAGGATGTGTGTTTTATAGATTGTCATCTGTCTCCCTGTGTCTAATTTAACCGAGGAGCCCTCCAGCAGAGCGCACTTGGGCTGAACCAGGACTAGGGGTAAAACCGCCAGTATGAAAACCTTCTCATGGGCTTGGAGATGTGTTCTGTGTGTGTGTGGGCTGTGACAGACCTAGTCGGGACACAGGCTTTTTGAGAGGACTGAATGCGAGCCTCTTGCTTGTATAATGTAAATGAGTCTAGTCTGGCTTGTAATAGTATTCCACACATTGTTGTTTGGGCTAATTAACCCTGTGTCGATGTTTATGGTAATGTTTATTGAATTGTTAGTGAGCTAGGAGCCGAAAAGTCTTATCCCTCAGTCAACTAGTCTGAGTGTTGATTTAGATAATTAGCTCATGCTAATTATGTTAGGTTTTAGTCTTCTACTGTATTATAAATACTTGGCATTTTGGTTCTAATAAATCAGTCCATGTTGAGCAGCTAAGCGAGTGTCATCTTGTTTTGTGCTTGAGAGCGGTTGGAATATCTGATATCTATATTCAGACTTAGGAAGCGGTATACTGACGGAAGCACTCAATCGGAGTGTGGGATTGGTTCCGTCACATAGGCCTTTGCAGGTTTGTAAGTATCAAGTGTAATGTGCTGGGCTACTTGGCTTCAAATGTCTATGCGCATTAGAGAAGCTAAGACTGGATGATGAGAGAAACATATTATATCTCTGTTGTGGCTACGCTATCCCTTTTTGGATATATATCTGCTTTTATAAGAGGACATTGATATCTGCCTTGTACCGTATATTGACAACAGCAGTAGCAATGTCCCCCCAGATCTTCTCAAGCCTGTAAGAACAAGTAGAATGATCTAACTAGATGCTGGTCACTCTGAGTCGTATTGAGTGGGCTCCATGCTGACCAAGATGGTGGTTGTGCATGGATGTGGATGCCTCAAGTTGATGAGACATGCACTTCTCCCTCCCACTTCTGTGGATGCCCCCCCCCCCCCTTAGTATTGTCATTTCCTGTGTTGTCATTTCCCACGGAGGAAGCGATTGGCTGTTGGGGCCATGACTTCCTGTTTGTGATTCCTTTTGTTGCGGATAAATAAAAAGTGCCTGTGCTCGTGAGGGCAGGCAATCGAGCGATGGAGCTAAGAACATGAGGATGGTGACTATCTCTGTTTACTTGGGGAAATTTGTGAGACAGGGGTTGATTAACCACTTAAGCCCCGGACCAATTTGCAGCCAAAGGACCAAGCCCCTTTTTTGTGATTCGGCACTTGCGTCGATTTAACTGACAATTGCGCGGTCGTGCGACGTGGCTCCCAAACAAAATTTGGCGTCCTTTTTTTCCCACAAATAGAGCTTTCTTTTGGTGGTATTTTATCACCTCTGTGGTTTTTATTTTTTGCGCTATAAACAAAAATAGAGCGACAATTTTGAAAAAAATTCAATATTTTTTACTTTTTGCTATAATAAATATCCTCAAAAAAGATATAATTTTTTTTTTCCCCTCAGTTTGGGCCAATACGTATTCATCTACATATTTTTGGTAAAAAAAAAACACGCAATTGGCGATTATTGATTGGTTTGCGCAAAAGTTATATTGTTTACAAAATAGGGGATAGTTTTATTGCATTTTTATTCATATTTTTTTTACAAGTAATGGTGGCGATCAGCGATTTTTATTGTGACTGCGACATTATGGCGGACACATCAGACATTTTTGACACATTTTTGGGAACATTGTCATTTATACAGCAATCAGTGCTATTTAAATGCACTGATTCCTGTGTAAGTGACACTGACAGTGAAGGAGTTAACCACTAGGGGGCAGTGTAGGGGTTACGTGTGACGTTATGTGTTTTTTTTTATTGTAGGGGGGCGTGGCCTGGCATGTGACGTCACTGATCGTCCTTCCCTATAACAGGGAACAGACCATCGGTGACAGCCACAGTAGGAAGCACGGGGAGAGGTTTGTTTACACAGACCTCTCCTCCTTCTTCAGCTCTGTGACCGGGTCGTGCTCCCGACCCACGGCTGGGCACTTAAAGAGCCACATACAGGTACGTGATTCTGCCCAGCCGTGACATTCTGTCGACGTATATCGGCGTGAGGCGGTCCTTAAGCAGTTAAGATGCATTATACCAAAAGGCCTGAAAGGGCGCTTAGTAGCGCAGGAGACATGGATTGCGCATAGCGTATAGCAAATCTCCACGTCATCACCTAAACTGAAGAGGCCCCTCGGACAACCCTGATGACATATGGCAGCTGGCCCTACCAGAAAAAACACAGAGAGACCGTATTAACATTATGAGCATGGCCACCTAGGCCCTGAAAGGATTTTCAAGTTCTTCAGAGCCTGCTTTTATTGGTCTTGTATGCAAGTATCAAGTCAAGGACCTATGGAATTGGAGTGCATTGTGTCTGGAGCCTGACTCGAGTGGGCATGGAAATGTTTTGGATGTAACTGACCACTTTATCTGGTACACCAAGGGGTTCCCAAACAAAGAAGTTTTTGTGGAAAAATTTTTTGTCCACTATGGCCGGCCCAGGGGCGGACTGACCATTTGGCCACTCGGACAATGCCCGAGGACCCCCGGGCCACTAGGGGGCCCCATCAGGGTTGTCAGCCTCAGTAAAACCAGGGACAGTATGTCAAAATCTGTGTTTTTTTTTCACATCTGTCTCTGCAATGTCCCTTACCGACATCCTTTTGATCTAAAAATCCCAAGATTATAGCTGCCCCACCTCTCCAGTACCTTCTCAGCCAATAGAAACATGTCTGTGTATACTGTGTGTACATGTATGTGTATACTGTGTGATTGCATACTGTGTGTGTGTGTGTGTGTGTATACTTTGTGGCCCCATAATCTCTGATTGCCCGGGGGGGCCCATAATCTCCTATTGCCCGGGGGCCCCATAATCTCCTATTGCCCGGGGGCCCCATAATCTCCTATTGCCCGGGGGCCCCATAATCTCCTATTGCCCGGGGGCCCCATAATCTCCTATTGCCTGGGGGCCCCATAATCTCCTATTGCCCGGGGGCCCCATAATCTCCTATTGCCCGGGGGCCCCATAATCTCCTATTGCCCGGGGGGCCCCATGAGTTGTCAGTCCGCCCCTGGGCCTGCCTCAGCATATCCAATCCGATCAGGGAAGAGACTTTGAGATTAAGCTTATCAAAAACTGTTAGATCTGCTGGGTAGTCAGCGATCCAGAGCAACCCCTTATCATCCTCAAAGGGACCCCAGTAGGGTTGCCACCTTTTCTTCAAATCAAACCCGAACACTTTAGCGGCGCACAGCTAATTTTTTTAATAGTATAAACTATACATATATTTTGCTATTAAATAACATTTCTAATTATATGACATTAATAAAAAGAGTTCCCAGAGTTCCCTTTTTACATCTGAACTCGCAGAGTTCCCTTTCACTGTAAGGGGGGACTCTGCAGACTCTGATGTAAGGGAGAACTCTGGGGACTCTGAAATAAGGGATGCTCTGGGAACCCTGATTTAAGGGGGAACACTGAGCACTCTCATGTAAGGAGAAGACTCTGATGTAAGACGGAACACCAGTGGCCTCTGGTATAAAGGGGAACTCTGATGTAAGGGGTGCTCTGAGAACCCTGATTAGTGTACTCACTCAGAGGCAGGAGAGAGAAGGGGGAGACTTCAGTCACAGACGGGGATGGATGGTGAGCTCACTCACCCATTGGCAGTCAGCTCCTCTCATTGATATGTATCTGAGGCTGCTGACCTCCAATTTCTGGCCCCCACTATCCTTTTCTGAGGCACAGTGCCGGGGATTGGAGTGTGGGCAGAGACAGAGGGGTAGGGGTGGGAGAAAGAGGTGCTGATTGTGCCCTCTCTCCTCTCCCGTCAGGGTGGGGGGAATTGTTCGTTTTGTTAATGCTGGCTTTGGGCAGTTTAAAAAAAGAGTGTAACAGACACTCTCAGCTTAATCAACTGCAGCCAGCAAACCTGCTGGGAGGCCTAGTCCAGTCTGAATAATGTGTCCGGGTTTCAGGTAGTCTGAAACCCGGACGCATGATTCCAAACCCAGAACTGTCCGGGTGAATCCCAAACAGGTGGCAACCCTAGACCCCAGCCAGAATGATTCAACTGCATCCTTCTAAACATGCTTGGGACCCTCTTTAGCCAAAAATAAACAGCATTGGAATTGGCACATTGCAGCTGTAGTATATGCCTACAATAGTACTGAAAACAATGCAAGGAGCTATTCACCATACCTACTGATGTTTGGGAGGGAAGGTCGACTATCTGTCAATCTGGCCCCTGGCACTTCCTTAGATCGGGCGTCATCGTCTCACCAGGGATATGTAGATTGCATAAGAAGGAATTTGAAAACAGCGCATGAAAAAGCCCTGGGGGCCCAAGGTCAGTGTAACAAAAATAAATTTGATCTTAAAGTAATAAAACAAGACTTGCAGCCTGGAAACAGAGTATTTCTGAGAATTCTGGGTGTTCCAGAGACACAAATGAGCTGACCGCTGAAAGTCTGAACCTTTTAAACGGCAAACAGCTGCTCAGGCTATCAGATCCACCCAGAAGGGATAATTGGCCCATGAAAGATGTGGCGCCAGAATCATCTCTTGCACCTAGAGGAAGCAGTTTGAATTTCCTCACAAACTGATGCTAGCCCAATTCAGACAATTTCTTGCAGACCCTAACTCGGTCCCAAGACGTTGTTCGAAACACCAGATGAAGGGGACAATGAGGAAGAAGAGATGGTTATAGACTGTCTGCGGCCTTCTCCGCCTGAAGAAATGTCGCAAGAAACAGACCCGGT
Source organism: Lithobates pipiens (assembly GCF_037356315.1). Lineage (NCBI taxonomy): Eukaryota > Metazoa > Chordata > Amphibia > Anura > Ranidae > Lithobates > Lithobates pipiens. The sequence goes on along the minus strand of NW_027507785.1, from coordinate 5,296,293 downwards.
GGTCCTCATATCTGAGACACCACCGCTCATGCCTTGAAGTCAGTCATTAGAGGCCCCAGAGGAACTCATAATGCCACCAACAGCAGAAGATGTAGGCCATTGCTACACCGATAGCCAATAAATAAGATAACCTCGCCCCTCCTGACAATTGGTGGGAGGTTCCCTTGATCTTTGGTGCCAATGATAATTATTTAGGTCTACTCTATAAACATGCTAATTGATATTCATCTTAAATTACTTGTTGGAGTTAAGTTGTTGTTATGTACACTACAATATGATGGAATTCTTTTTCTTTATCTTTTTTTTTTATCTTTTTCTTTATCTGAGTCTCTAACCGAAATATTTTGCACAGCAAAAATCCCTTTTTTTACTTGGTTTTTCCAATTATTTAAATATTTCTAATTGGGATGAGGTGCCATTCTTTTCAGGTGTTGATGGAAGCTGGAATCAAACTTTCAAAAAACACTACAATATGAGCTTGAAGGACTTCATCCCATCTTTAGAGACCAAAGAGCTTGTCAGGGGAGTCTATAGCCAGGTGCTGGGCAAAAGCAATATGGAGATGGAGACATTGGCCTTTGTTCTTCTCTCCTCCTACTGAGATATTGATAGTATGCTGCACCATCTTCCTCTAGCTAAAGCCAAGCAAGCCCATAGACTTTTATGCAGAGCACTGAGAATCCTGGGAGCTGCAGTTTGAGATGGCAGCCATATAATGGCTTTACTCAGAGGTGGCTCTTTAATTAGGCAAATTAGGAGATCGCCTAAGGCCTCGCACTCACAGGGGCCTCGCCACTGCCTAATTTACCTGTGCTTGATCATTAATATCTGCTCAATCACCCACCGGGAGTCTGTGGCCCAGTGACGGACTGACCAACTGGCTCCAGGTGCTATCTATACAAGGTGTTCGGCCAGCCATAGGGCACACCGGGCGGGCCACATGTGCATGTGGGGGTGGGCCCTAAAGCAGCGGAGGTAGCTGGGCTGCTCCTTCAGCCCTCGCCGCTCACCTGGCCTCTCTGCGGCTGCCCGGCTGCCTACTCAGGTCAGCAGTTGGGCCAGGCGGTGTAAACTATCCATCTACCCTATGAATGTGAAGGGGAAGGAGGCGTTCCAATGAATGGATCCCAGCGCCTGCTGCAGCCTGGTTGCCCACCCAGAGAGAAAATGAGTGCCCAGCCCCACAGCCCTCCAGTGTGCCTGGATAGGAGGATCGGTGGGGACAGCTGCATATAGAGGAATTGATCTTTCCATATTCCTCCTGCAGCCACTGAACATTCGCTTCTTCTGCAGGTGTTCAGAGGCTGCAGAAGGAATATGGAAAGATAAATTCCTATATATGAAGCTGTCCCTGCTGCTACTCTTATCCAACTTCTTTTACTGACCCCTGTGCTCCCTGGTCCCTCCCGTTCTCCCTGCCCACCCCCGTGCTCCCTGGTCCCTCCCGTTCTCCCTGCCCACCCCCGTGCTCCCTGGTCCCTCACAATTCTCCCTAACGGTTACCAGGTTAGAGTCACGGAGGAGGTTTTTTTGCTGGAATTATTGCTCTCACTCTGACCATCGCGGCGGTACCTCACTTGTGTGATTTCAACACCGTTTACATATGCGTGCGCGACTTACACATGCTATTTCTTTGCTGCACAAGCTTGCGGGGACGGGGGCGCTTTCCCTTTTTTTTTTCTTGTTTATTTTATTTATTTATTTTTTTATGTAGCACTAACCCCCGAAGGAGCTGCTGGTTAGATTTGGGCTTACAGTTACCTTCTTTCTCCTCACTTCACGTCTAGGGGTGTCCCGTGGTAGGTGGCCCAGTAACTTGAGAGACAGACGACAGATCCACTTAAATGGATTTTATTTGCAAAAACCGTAGACAATGAACAGTCTCTTAAAATGGGATCAGAGGGTTGGAAAGGAAGTTCAGGTTCTCTTAGTGTCAAAGTCAATATTAAAGAACTTGCTTACTTTGACTGCATCCAGAGAATAGCCATTCACAGCTGGATGTTCACTCAAGTTGGACGTCCTTCTCTCACAAGGCCTGGCAGCCAACAAGGTGCTTCCTCAGAAACAAGTCTCTGCCACAGACATTGTTGTAGAACACGTAGGGAAACTAAAATCGAAGAACACTCATGTGATATCTGGATCTTTCAGGCAGCTTGGTGATATCCATGAGACCGGATTCTCTTGGGTACTTCAGCCCTTCCAGGCTCTTACTAAGAAACCAACCTGTACGTGGTATTCTTCTGAAGAGTCCTCCCCTGGAATACTATGAAGCTACTGGGTCTCTCCCAAACCGGAGATGGCACCCAACCACCTCAGAATCCTCCTTTAGCTTCCTAGCCTCGGGCTAGCCAGCCCCAAGATAACAAGATCGGGTGGATCTGCACCCCAGGCCATAGCCTTCCTGGGGGCTGGTCAGGAGGACCAGGACTATGAAGTCAGTACATCCTTCTGGACCGGAACCCCCGAACCACGTGACATCGGCATCTTAAATACCCTCTCCCAGAAAACACAGCAAGAGAGCCATTCCCATTGGGCAGGCTCCGAGAGAGAGTAACTTAAGCACCCGACCAGACCATAGTTCCATGCCTGCCAGAAGAGACAGTGCCCCCTGTGGCCAGGCTGAACATCTCACAGTCCAGTCAGACTAATGCTGAAGTCCAAATTTATACAATTGTACCCAAACCAAACTGCAGTTCAGGTGTAACCTTAAATTTGAAAAACACATAGTATGTGCTCTTCAGGAGCTGGCACTACATTTACATGGTCACTTAAAAAAAAAAAATTCTGAAAACTTTTATTGCTGTCGCAAGGAATGTAAACATCCCTTGTGAAAGTAATAGGTGGTGACAGGTCCTCTTTAGGGAGGAATCTGGAGTCTAAAAGACCCCCAGTCCCTCCTTTGCGCTTCAAAGTATTCAGATCGCTAAAAATGTCAGCTCTGAATACTGTAATTGTTTTTAAATCGGCGTCATTGGCAGCCGAGTAAACCGGATGCTTCCATGTTTTTACATAGGAGACTGGAACAAGGCCGGTTCCAGGTTTGTTCCAGTCTCAGCCTAGCCAGCAGAAGTGCCGGATCGTGGCTCGGGTGGCTCGGAAGGATAACAGCCGAGAGGCTTTTAGCTGCTCTAAAAAACAATCCCGGGTGATGCCTGCAGCTGCATATCATCCTGGTATAACCCCTTTAAGCCGATGCCGCATATGTGCGTATGGTCGGCGCTAAAGAGAAGCACGAAACAAGGACCAAAGGTACTAGGGAGTGCTGGGCATGACAGGGTGACTGAGGGACTCACAGGGTTGACATTTGTAGGTGGAGCTGAGGAAAAGTTAGAGCGAGGAAGTTCTTTGGAAAAGGGGAGGAGCCAAATAAAAGGGAGGGGAGGAGCCGAAGGGATCATTCGTTGCCTAGTGGGACACAGAGGAGGCAGTTTTTCTCTGCTCCTCAGCAATGGCCGACCTGGAGGGGATTTTCGCGCAGCTGAGGCGGGCGGCGGAGGTGCAGGGAGCGAATTGGTTGCGGGACCAAGTCGGGGACCTGGAGGACGCCGCGGAGGATGTCGGAGAGGCAGGTGAGGCGCCACAGGTCTCGGCCTCCGGTGCGTTTTTCTTCAGGGCCTACACCTTGGCCACCTCGTGAATGTCGGAGCCCGGGGTAGGACCGCTCGGTCCCCCCGCTGAAGAGGAAGGTCACAGGCTCTCCCTGGTCCGGGCGGTCGCTGCGCCGCCGACCGGAGGGGGCGGGGCCTCGTACCAACATGGCGCCGGGCCGGGCCAGCAGCATGAGAGGGGGGGACGGACGGGAGGCTCTGGGTCTAGTCAACGAGGGGGAGCAGCGGCGGGGGGGATCAACGGCCTGGGGGTTCCAGACTGGGGAAGCACACGGTGGGGGGGCGGGGTTTGGCATGGGGGTTCCAGCTCCCGGGATGGTGCGGGTGGGACGAGGAGAACCGCCAAGATGCCTGGCAGGGCTGGTTCCGGACACCAGCTTGCCAGGGGCGGTCGGGAGACGCATGCACTGCGGGCTACGCCAGAACGCACTGAACAGGAGGTCTGCGATTCGCCCAGGGGGATGGCGGCGTCCCCGGCGCGCATCGCGGAGGACAGGTCAGAGGGTGAGCTGTCGCAGGAGGATGATCTTCCACCCACAGCGCAGAAAACCAAGACCGTCGGCAAGGCCCCAGTTCGGCCGGGTAAGTCACATGACACTTTGATTCTGACAGAAGCTTTGTGGGATTTGCTAGGGGTGGCGAAAGGGGGTTCAGGGGCCCCGGTATCGCAGAGCAACAAGGAGATGGGGGCGGAGGGCCAGTCATCGGGGGTGGGGCGTGTTGCCCCGGTGGTGCCCACGGGACAGCTGCAGGACCTTTTGGAGGGGCTGCGGGCCCTGGTGGGTAAGTTTGACGGGGGTGCGGGGGCGCCACAGGTGGGTCCCTGGACTGCTGCAGGCCCAGGGTCCATGTGCGGGGGGTCCGGGACCATGCCGGTGGTGGACCCCCCGGCCGCCGCGGCATCGGGAGGGACAGTGGACACTGGGCATGGGGGCGCGGGGGTCTCCCCGGTGGTCGCGGAGGCCAGGGCACGGACCGACGTGGTCAGGATTGTGATTGCTGCCCGGTGCAAAGTGTATGTTTGCTTCGAGGGCCTGATGGGGGCGCACCTGAAGCAGGAGGTGCGGGATAAGATTGGTAAGGGTGAGTATGTGGAGATTTTCTCTTTGCTTCCCCTTGAAAAGTTCAACTTGGATAGGGTTAAGCCGGACAGTTCAAAGAAGGACGACGAGGAGAAGCGTAGGTATCGGCTGATTCCGCGCACTTTCTCCAATAGGCTTCAGGCGTTCACTATTTTGGCTAGCGTGATAGGGGAGAAGAACCCCGAGCATTGCTCGGCGTTGTTCTGCTATATGGACGTGATTGGAGAGGCTTATCGGGTGTATGGGGGGGTGGCTTGGCTGCGTTACGACGAGCAGTTCAGGCAGCGGAAGGCGGTGCGGTCAGAGCTGCACTGGGACCACAAGGACATCAGCTTCTGGATAAGGCTTATGTCTGCGGCTCGGACTCCGCCTCTGTTTCTTCAGGGGGGGGGAGTGCGCCGTCCTCAGGGCTGCCGGCTGGAAAAAAGTGGGGGGTGTGCTGGCCCTTTAACGAGGGGGCTTGTAAATTCGGGGGAGCGTGCAGGTTCAAGCACGAGTGCTCAGGGTGCGGCGGCGCCCACGCACTGTCCCGCTGTTTTAAGAAGGGAAAGCGTGCCGGCGATGTTGCTCACAAAAGGGATGACACCGGTGATCCTGGAAAGGATGCTTCCTTTCCTAAGTAAGTATCCGGATGGTGGGGCGGCGCGGGGGTTGATTTCGGGTTTTCAGGGTGGTTTCAGGATTCCTTGTTCTTTGGCGGAGGTGCCGCCAGTGGCTCGGAACTTGCGATCGGCTTTGGAACACCTGGGGGTGGTAGACGACAAATTGGGCAAGGGGGTGGAGTTGGGTCGGATGGGTGGGCCTTTCAAGGTGCGACCGTGGGGTGACCTGGTGGTGTCCCCGCTGGGTGTAGTACCTAAGAAGGAGCCGGGAATATATTGTTTGATTCATCACTTGTCCTTTCCCAAAGGGGGGTCGGTCAACTACTTCATCAACCCAGATGCGTGTACGGTCTCGAACACGTCGTTTGATGCGGCAGTGAGGTGGGTCAGGCATTATGGGCGGGGGGCTCTCATGGCCAAGGCGGATGTGGAATCGGCGTTTCGGCTGCTCCCAGTCCACCCGGACAGCTTTAGGCTGTTGGGGTGCCATTGGCGGGGCAAGTTCTATGTGGATAAGTGCCTGCCCATTTCCTGCGCCTACTTTGAGGCGTTAAGCTCATTTTTGGAGTGGGTGGTGAGAGACGTTTCGGGCCTGGAGTCGGTCATCCACTATTTGGACGACTTTCTGTGCGTGGGCCCTCCTGCCTCCAGTGTGTGTGCGATTCTTCTGTCCACGTTGCAGCACATCGCAGGCAGGTTCGGGGTACCGTTGGCAGGGGACAAGACGGAGGGACCAGTTACAGAATTGAGTTTTTTGGGGATAGTGATCGATTCCCGGGCAATGGAGTGTCAATTGCCTGAGAATAAATTACTTGATCTGCAAAAGGAATTGGCAGAGATTCAGGGACGGCAGAAGGTCCAGCTGAGGGCCTTGCAGTCCTTGCTGGACAAGCTGAATTTGGCTTGTCGGATCATCCCCATGGGGCGGGTGTTCTGCCGACGGCTGTCGGCGACCACGGCCGGGGTGAATGTACCTACCCATTTTGTTAGTCTGCGGAAGGAACACAAGGAAGACTTGCGGGCGTGGCACGAATTTTTAGCCTCTTATAACTGGCGGGCCATGTGGATGTCGGGGCCGGTGAGCAATTTCGATGTGGAATTGGTCACTGACGTGGCAGGGTCTGCGGGTTATGGGGCATATTTTCGGAGATGGTGGAGTGCGGAACCTTGGCCGAGATCCTGGGAGGTGGCGGGGTTGTTGAGCAACCTGGTTTTGCTCGAACTATTCCCGGTGGTGTTGGCATTGGAGCTGTAGGGGGAGGATTTTCGTAATATGAAGTTGCGCATTAATTGCGACAACATGGGGGTGGTTCAGGTTATCAACCATATGACGGCTTCATCGCCCCCGGTCATTCGGCTACTGCGGCAGCTGGTGTTTCAGTGCTTACGGCTCAATGTTTACGTTTATGCAGTGCACATACCTGGGGTGTAGAATTCTTTGGCTGACTCGCTCTCTCGTTTTCAGTGGGACAAGTTCCGGGAGCTGGCGCCGAGAGCGGAGGAGTCGGGGGCTCCTTGCCCCGGGTGGATGTGGGAGCTGCCCTTGGAGTTGCCGCAGGTTGGATTCAGAGGTCTAGGGTGTGGTCGGAATGGTTGGAATTGGTCCAGGAGGTTGGGGCGGTTGGTCGGGGCTCCGACCAACGCTGGTTGGTGCTGTATTGGGTGGCTCGGAACATTGAACTTGGCTTAGCGCCTGTGTCGATTGACCGGAAGTTGGCAGGGTTGGCATTTTTATTTAAGCTATGGGGAGAATCGGACGGGACTAAGGATTTTTGGGTGCGGCAAACTTTGAAGGGGTATAGGAGACAACGAAAATGTCGGGATGCGCGCAGGCCGGTGACGTTTGATAACTTGGTGGCAATTTGTTCTCGGCTTGGGGAAGTTTGTTCTTCCGCTTACGAGGCACTACTGTTCACAGCGGCCTTTTCTTTGGCGTTTTATGGGGCGTTTAGGACTGGGGAGTTGGTGTGCCGGTCAAAGCGGGTTGCTGGGGGGTTGTTGGATCAGGATGTACAGGTGGCTGATGATCGGGTGAGTATACGGTTGCGGAGGTCCAAGACTGATCAGCTGGGCAGGGGAGTGGTGGTTACACTGTTTGCCTTGCCGGGCTCGGCAGTGTGCCCTGTGAAGGTGGTACGGGCATTTCGGGTGGTGCGGCCAGAGGGGGCGGGGCCTTTCTTACTGCATGAGGAGGGCTCTTTTCTCTCCAGGTTTCAATTTGTGTCGGTTTTTCGTCGGTGCCTGTGGGCAGTGGGTTTGGATGGACGGGAGTACGCGTCACACTCCTTCCGTATCGGGGCGGCCACTGAGGCTGCCAGATGTGGGCTGGATGAGGCGATTGTTCGCTGGATCGGGCGTGGGAAATCTAAGAGATTCCATTCTTATGTCCGGCCGCAGTTGATCCTGGGGTAACTGGGGCACGGCTGGGAGTGTTTGCAAAAGACATTGGGAGTTACAGGTAATTATGGTGTATTAAGTTGGTTGGTTGTTATATGTTCTGTGTTGTGTTTTTTCGTTCCAGATGGAGGTTCCTCACACCTCGTTTGGATCCTAGGGCACTCATACGTGTGCTGGGGGGCCAGGAGAGGTGATGCACGGCTGGCAGGCAGGCAATTGGGGATTTCCAGGCGGGAGGCTAATTTGATGTGGTTGGGATTCCCGGGCATGCAGTGGGAGCATGTGATGAAGGAAGTTGAGCGCTTTGCTATGAGGGACAGGCCCCCGGATGTGTTAGTCATTCACGCAGGGGGTAACGACCTGGGAATACAGAAGGTGAAGGACATTTTGGCAGATATTAAGGCGGATGTTTTGTGCTTACGAGTCCGCTTCCCGGATACCATCTTGGTTTGGTCGAACATTGTGGCCAGAACGGTGTGGAGGTGGGCTAGGTCCGTGGAAAGCATCAACAAAACCAGGATCAGGGTGAACAAGGTGGTAGGGAGGTTCGTAGTACAGAACGGTGGGATTGTGGTGAGGCATCGGGAATTGGAGGTCAATATGGGGCTTTATCTGCGGAAGGATGGCGTTCATCTATCTGACGTGGGTATAGACCTCTGGTCTTTGGGCCTGCAGGAGGGCATACAGAAGGCTCTTCGGGTGTGAGGTTGCCCTCAAGGTTGAGGTAGTCACCCTTTTGGGCTGTGGCGGTGTGTTCTGGTGGTTTCTGACGGTAGACGGTTACTCAGAAGGGATCTGAGGGTGTGGGGGGCTCATCGAAAGATCGGCCCCTCTGGGTATTCCTGAACGGTGGATGGAATACGGCTATGTTCACTGGCGGAAGTTGTCTCCAACCGGTCACAGGTGGAGGCCTTTGGAAAAGTTGGTCAGGTGTACCACAGTGAGTTGGTGTTGGTTTAAGTGGGGTCACCGTCAGAGATCACCAGAATGGGCATTTAATGTTGTTGATGTGAATAAAGTTATTTATATATATTTATATATATATTTATATATTTTCATATATACAAGTTTATTGGAGTGAGTTTTATTTTGTGTTTAATAAAGGCTGTTGTGGCCAGTTTACTCCAACTAATGGTGTGGTCTTGTTTATAAAGGGTAAGGTGTTGGGGAAAGGTAAAATAGAAGGGGAACATTCAGGCTACACTAGTCAGGAGTTAAACTTGCCTAGTTATCAACCAAATTGGATGACAACATATTAAAGTGGTTCTAAAGCCTTAAGGTTTTTCTCCTTAATGCATTCTATGCTTCCTTCTGTGCTGAAGCTTCCCCCCAGACCCCCACCCCTTTCTTTACCTGAGCCAATCCAATCCAGCGCTGTGCATGAGCGCAGCAGCTGCCCCTGCTGTCTCTCTCCTCATTGGACAGATTGATATCTGCAGGAGCGATTGGCTCCAGCTGTTGTCAAGTCCAGTGACATGGAAGTGAAGGGCAGGGCTGAGTCCCGCTGTCTGCGTTAATTATTTAAATTTCGGTGACACGAGTGCGGGGGGTGGGGCTGAGTCCCATTGTCTGTGTCAATGGACGCAGCAGTGGGACTCCGGAGCGAGCCTGCACAGGTCCCCCCAGGGAAAGGCTGCTTTCCCTGGGGGCACCCGATGAAGAGGAGGGGCCTGGAGCACTAGCGGGGGACCCCAGGAGAAAAGAGGGGCTGCTCTGTGCAAAACCGTTACACAGAGCATTTAAGTATAGACATGTTTGTTTTTTTTTTTATTTCTTTTTTTTTTAATGAAGCTTTGGTATCACTTTGCCTTTACTATTATTGTTATAAAGGTTTTTATATCACCAACAGTTTACACAGCGCTTTACAACATAAGGGCAGACAATACAATTACAATACAATTTAATACAGGAGGAATCAGAGGGTCCTGTTTGTTAGACCTTCCAATCTAAGAGGGAGGGTCAAGAGATACAAGAGGTAATAAATGTATGGGGATGGGCTGATGGAGAAAATAAATGTACAGCTGTTAGGTGGAGGCAGGATAGGCCTTTCTGAAGAGATGGTTTTTCAGGAATCGTCTAAAAAAAATAAAGAGAGTCAGAGATAGTTGGACAGATTGGGGTAGGGAGTTACAGAGGAAGGGAGAGGCTCTGGAGAAGTCTTGGATGCGATCATGGGAGGAGGTAACGAGGGAGCTAGAGAGCAGGAGGTCTTTGGAGGAACAAAGAGAACGTTTTGGTTGCTAAGTTGTTAGTATTTTGAATGTAAGTAGACCCAACCATGTGTCCTGCTCTTAGCTAGTTGCAAAATACACTTTAAAAATATAAATAAACAAAGATACTCCTCATTCTTTGGTGTAGTTGAGCAGCTTCTTGCAGTGGCTGGCCTGGTCTGGTCCCTCAAGCTTCTTTTCAATTACTCAATCACCTGGTTAAAAAGAATGTAAACTGGTTATTGTGTCGGGGTCCAGGAGGGACTTATGAACCCTGTAGTGGACCTTTTTGGAGTTCATGTTACAGTGATTGCACCTACCCCATCAGCTGAGAATGTCGACAGCTTCTGAGGAAAGTACAACGCTGGTTTTGGTTGGCCTTCAAACAAACCTCATATGGCAATAACCCAGACATGTGGGAACTTAATGACTGTGGTCACTGCATCTTACCATCTGGGGTGTAATATCTGGAACCATTGCAAAAAAAAATGTTCCTTTGGGAGCGTCCTTCACCAGACGGCTGATTCAAATTCCATCGAAGGAAGAAAGTCATGGAACCTGTCGTTCCTACTAGGTCACAAACTTGGCTAGAATTAGAGCGGTTAGTATTATTGGTTTGAAAATTTGTCATTCTCACCCCTCTCATCCCCCCTCCTTTTCCTCCTCATTACAAACTGGAGGAAGAGACGCAGGGTTTAGAATAGTGCAAAAAAAAACAAAAAACAATGAAACAGTTGGACCTGAAAAGATACTTATAAACAAAAGTTATTACTCCATCCTTCATATTTAACCTGCAAAGAATGGTAAACAATACAACATTCGTGTACATTGGTAAATTTTCATTGACATTCCTCAAAACCGATAATAACGAAACCCTCTGTAACCCTTACTTTCACGTTCTTACTAAAATACAACACACGCGACATGTAAGCCCCTGTACACACGGTCGGAGATTTCGACAACCAAATCCGTCAGATTTTGTCCGTCGGATCTTGTCCGAAACTGTTGCATACACACGGTCGGACAAAGTTGTCGAAAAATCTGATCATTCAGAACGTGATGACGTAATTTCGTTACAATGGGACTACATTCAGGCTAGTAGCCAATAGCTTTGATGTAGGAATTTGATCTGAGCATGCGTGGCACTTAGTCCGATCAAAATTCTCTACACATGATCGGAGTATGTCCAACCGGCCCAGTTGGTCGGAAAATATTTCCAACAAGTTGGAAAATTGGGTCCGACGGATATTCCAATGGAATCAGTCCGATGCATACCACACACAGTCGGATTATCCGACGACACGGTCCGATAGGACACATTCCCGACGGATTCTCCGACCGTGTGAACAAGGGTTAAGAGAGCTGTCACGGTGGGTTCAAACATATTCTTGTTACCACATACAAACATGAGACAAACATTTAGATACAAATGTGGAGATATTTCATAGTTCCCAAAACAAAATTTTTTAAAAAACCGAAACAACCAGATGGAATGCTGCCTTCACTCTTTTAGCGATAGAAAAGAAAATACAAATGTGTGGTGGTGATGTACAGTGGTGTACACAGTACACAATACGGTGCAGCCATAGTGCAGTTGCTACTACACTTCTAGTGGTATACACAGTACACAATACAGTGCAGCCGTAGTGCAGTTGCTACTACTTTTCTGGTGGTGTACACAGTACACAATACAGTGCAGTGTGGTGTTGCAAAACAAAATATACATCATGTCCGGAAGGCCACCAAGGAGAGGCAGACGCTCACAGGCCACTAAAAGAGGGCAAGCAGGCTCTGTGTCTACAGTCAACAGTGCTGGTCGTGGACATGGTGCATCCTCTGCAGGTGGCCGTGGGGCACGCTTGCCCTTTTTTTCTGATGCTGGCCATGTTATTGAGCCAGATAATGCAGAAGAGTTGGTGGAGTGGATAACAAAGGCATCCTCATCCTCCTCATTGTCCGTCACCCAGGCTCAGAGTAGTTTGCGTTCCAATGCAGCTGCCAAAGTGGCCTATTCTACTGGCTTCTTGTCCACAGTCACTCCTGCCATAGCCACACCATCATGCATGGAGGAGAAGGCAAAATCCAGGTGAAGATCATAGACACCGAGATTACCACTCCAACCTCCCAGATCCACAATAAAGTGCTCACCCTGATGGAACTCGCATGGTGCTTATTCTTAGCTTCCATGAATATGAATAAGCGCCATGATGGGGCGTGAAACGCGTTAGCTATTTGACCTGTTTTCCCTATTTTTATGAGGTGACTTTACTTGGATTTTAGTAGTTTGCCAATAAAGATGCCTTTTTTGATGTGCGGCCTTCCAGGAATTCTTTTTCTCATCATGCACGGAGGAGTCCTCCAAACTATTTGACCACAGAGTCAGGTACATGCTGTTGGAGGATGCGGTTAGAAGGCTCTGATGTTGGTTCCTAGGTTGAGGAAGGGAGTGATGCGAGCCTAGAAAGCAGGGGTGCCCAAGAAGGACAAGAAACTGGCAGTCGTGTTCCCCCAGCAGCAGCATACTGCCAAGTTTGCTCCAGTGACAAGGAGGGAAGGGATGATGAGGTCACTGACTCTACTTGGATACCTAATAGAAGAGAGGAGGAGGAGGAGGCACAACTCCAACGAGGCAGGATGTCCTCTAGGGGGCAGCTTAAGGGCAGCCACCCTATTGTATCACACCACAGAGCTCCGCAGGTGCAGGGCGCTGCTGACTTCCCGCTGATTTTGAAAAGTTCCTTGGTGTGGGACTTTTTGGACACACATGCAGCAGATCGCACCATTGCTGTTTGCAACCTATGTCTGATGCGGATCAAGCGTGGCCAGAACAGCAGCTGATTGGGCACCACATACTTGACCAGACATATGACGACCTCCCATGCAGTCCATTGGCAACAGCACTTGAAAGACCCACATCAAAGAAAAAGGCGGACTTCTCCTTGTTCCTCATCTGGGATCTCCAACCCTACTATACCTCCAGTCCTCTCAAAAACCTGCACTGATAGGAATGAAGGTATAGCAATAGGTGTCCCAAGTACTTGCATGGAGTCTGCTATCAGTACACCTACTTCAGATTTTAGCAGGCAAAATTCCCTACCCCAGTTGCTTAACCATAAAAACAAATTCGGTCCCAGCCCCCACATGCTCAGCGTCTGAATGCTAGCTTGGCCAAATTGCTAGCACTGCAACTGCTGCCTTTTCAGCTGGTAGGCTCTGCCCCCTTTCGTGAATTTACGTCCTGAATTTGGTGGTGCAGGTACCCAGGTTTACAGGATCTCCTGAGGTAGGTCAGAAAAGTCTGTGGTCATTTCCACTGGTCATACAATGCCAGTGCTTGGCTGGCTGACAATCAAAGGGAATGCAACCTGCCCACCAACTGCCTCATTTGTGACATGCCCACCAGGTGGAACTCAATGTTGGCAATGCTGCAACAGCTGCACTTGCTGCAGAGGGTCATCAATGAGTACCTGTGTGAGTATGGTACCAGGACAGGGTCAGGGTAGCTTGGCCTTTTTGTTCGCCATGCCAGTGGCTAATGATCAAGGATGCATGCACTGTCCTGCCACCATTTGAGGAGGCCACAAGGATGGTGAGCAGAGACAATGCATGCATCAGTGACACTGTCCCTCGTGTCTTCCTGTTGGAGCACACACTTCATGGAATAATGGACAGGGCACTTGAGGCAGCGGGAGGAAGAGGAGGACTTCCTTATCTCTCAAGGCCCCCTTTATCCAGATAATATTCCTGTGGACCCGCCAAACACACAGGAAGAAGAGGAGGAGGAATGTGTCAGCATGCACATGAAGGATAACACTCAACAGCAGTCTTCAAGGGATGGTTTTCAGTCCCCAGAAACCCGAGGAGTTGTAGGTCGCTGGAGGGAGGTTGTTACGGATCATGTGATCCTTAGTGACCCTGAGGACTCAGAATCTAATCCTTCTACAAACTTATGCTGCATGGCCTCTCTTATTCTGTAAAGCCTGCAAAAGGACCCTAGGATTCGTGGAATCAAGGAGAAGGATCATTACTGGCTGGCAACCCTTCTTGAGCCACGTTACAAGGGTAAGGTTTCAGAACTCATCCTGCATTCGCAGAGAGAGAAAAGGATGAAGGGCTCCCATGTTTCAATAATATTGTCATTTGATATGTAGTGATCATTATCAGTATTTACTGCCTATGTAATTTGGGGCAATTGTACTCATGTATGTTATGCATTGTATAATCATGCTTGTATAATTCTTCCTATATATTTTGTTTTCTATTCCTTTCAATATTAAAGTCGTTTTCTTTTTCTTTTCCTTCTGTTTTTGTCTCCCCAGGAGTGCCATACATCCCTGCGGCTGCTGTCTCTGGATTGGGGGTTTCCTGTGAAGGAGCCAGTCTCCATCTAATGGCTTCTCTAGGTTTTCCTCGCCGGGCACCTGGGCTGGTACCAGCCATAGTGCTGAGGATTTCTCCTCCTTTCCGTCGGTGTTCCTGATCACTCTGTGGATGCGAGGGGCCCCGTGCATGCGCATGACGTGGGGATGTCACGCTGTTACGACGAGAGTGACTCTATTGCAGGACCGTTTGGCCTCCTCGAACGCCATGGAAGCCATACGAGGCAAGTTTCACGGCGGCCATGCCCTCCATGATGGATCGGCCAGGTGGTGGGGTTCACTTGTGTCAACATCACAAGGAAGAAGAGAAGAATAGAAGAAGAGAAGAAGGCGGCGGCGGCAGAAGACCGGGCCACCGCTAGTAAAAGAGCTATAAGAAGATAGCGAAGACCCGGCAAGAAGAACCGAAGAGTGGGACAAGACCCCCAAAGTCGGAAGAAGACCCCTGGACAGCGGTGACAACAAAGAAGAAATCCGGGCTCCTCCGCTAGTAAAAGAGCTAGCAAAAGAGCAGAAGATATCGGAGGAGGCCGGCGAGAAGACCCCCCAAGATGGAAGAAGACATCTGGAGCAGTCTAATAAATTAATTTAAAAACTTGTGTTGTGTTTTTTTTTATTTACACTTTTTTCACCAGGTAAATGGGTAGGGGTACATCATATGGGGTGGGGGGCCGGGATCTGGGGGCCCCCTTATTAAAGGGGGGTCCCGGATTCCGATAAGCCCCCCACCCGCAGACCCCGACAACTAACGGCCAGTGTTGTCGGGAAGAGGTCCTTGTCCTCATCAACATGGGGACAAGGTGCTTTGGAGTGGGGGGGGGGCCGCAGGGTGCCCCCTTCCCCAAAGCACCACCCCATGTTGAGGGCACGCGGCCTGGTACAGCTCAGGAGGGGGGGCACTCGCTTGTCCCCACCCCCTTTCCTGACCAGCTGGACTGCATGCTCAGATAAGGGTCTGATATGGACTTTGGGGGGGACCCCCACGCCGTTTTTTTTGGCGTTGGGCTTCCCCTTTAAATCCATACCAGGCGATGGGGCCAGCGAGGTGTCAATCTCACCGATGGAGGCGGCGACATTGACTTCCTTCGCTGGTCCCATCTACCTGGAGCCGCGTTCAAAATGAAAGGACTTTTCTCTGTGCGGGCAAGTCCGTTCATTTCAAAAATTCCGGCGGACTAGCGCACAACAGACGGGGAGGATTGTCCGCCGGACTGCCGAGTCCGGCGGACAATTTTGAGTCAAAACTTTCTAAGTCTGCCGGACTTTTGGAAAGAAAAAGTCTGCCGGAGCCCACACACGGGCGGATTGTCCGCCGGACTCTGGTCCGCCAGACTGAGTCCGCCGGATAGTCCGATCGTGTGTACACGGCACTAAGGTAATTTATGCCTTTTTTTTTTTTTTTCAGAATTGTCAACGTCTGTTATTTTATTTTGTATTGGTGTGCGTTTTTGCACACAATATATATGTTTTCACTGCCTCACACCTTTTTTAGTTTGTCACTTTCACTTATTTCTTTTTCCTTTCCTTTTCACTCATTCCTCCTCCTTCCCTATATATCCCTTGCTCTTCATCTTCCTTTCTTCTGTCTGCATTTGTTTTCACAACCACACCGTTATGTACACATTTTTTTTTCGTTTACCTCACTTGCCCCATTTTCATACATTTTTCATGCCGTCCATCACTCTCACACACTCTTTTCTCTTTGATATGACAATCTTTTTTTTTTTGGTATTCTCTATTCATTTCACTGTATCTCCTTTTTTTTTTTTCTCGCACTGCTTTGGTTGTTTCTTTTGCTATGGTTTTGGTTAGCATTGCCGTGTTTGCTATTTTATTTTGCATTGACGTGCATTTTCGCGCACAATATATATATTTTTTCACCGTCTTTTTCTTTTCTAGTCATTTTTTCCTGTGTTTGTCACTTTCATCCCTCTCCACCTTCACATCTCTTGTTGTCATCTTCCTTCTTCTAGTCTGCACTTGTTTTCACAATCATATTATTACATACACATACTTTTCGTTGTTTTTTTAATTTTTTTCCTTTTTTTTTTCTTCTTTTTTTTCTCTCTGTATTCTTTATTGTTTTCACTGTGCAGAATACACTTCTTTATGGCATACTATTTTCACTTATAGAGCTGATGTTTAGTGTCACTCTGGCCCTCCGTTTATTTATTTTGCTTATTTTTATGCACATTTTGTCTGAATGACCAGGGGCCCATATACGCATGTGTATTATATTATATATATGTATATATTAGCCCTTGTACACACGGTCGGACATTCTGACAACCAAATCCGTTGGATTTTGTCCGACGGATTTTGTCCGAAACTGTTGCATACACACGGTCGGACAAAGTTGTCGGAAAATCCGATTGTACATAACGTGATGACGTTATTTCGTTACGACGGGACTATGTTCACGCTAGTAGCCAATAGGTTTGGTCTAAGAATTGGATCTGAGCATGCGTGGCAATTTGTCTGTCGGAGTAGGCTACACATGATCGGAGTATGTCCGATCGGATGCATTTTGTCGGAAAATTTTACGGACAAGTTGGAAAACTTGGTCTGACAGAAACAGTCCGATGGAGAACACACACAGTCGGATTATCCGACAAAACGGTCCAATTGGACACATTCCGTCGGAATCTCCGACCGTGTGTACAAGGGCTTAGAGCTGCACGATTCTGGCTAAAATGAGAATCGCAATTTTTATTTTTTTTGCTTAGAAGATAGATCACGATTCTCTCACGATTCTCGCGGCGTAACATCTTTCACATTAAAACAAAAAAAATTGTGCTAACTTTACTGTTTCCTTTTTATTTATTTTATATATATATATATTTTTTTTTTAAATATAAAAATATTTTTTATTTTTTATTTATTGAGGTGTATTTTTTCCCCAAAAAAGTCCATTTGAAAGACCGCTGGGCAAATACAGTGTGACATAAAATATTACAACAATTGCCATTTTATTCCCTAGGGTCTCTGATTTTATATATATATAATGTGTGGGGGTTCCAAGTAATTTTCTAGCAAAAAATATTGATTTTTAACCTAAGAAAGAAATGTCAGAAAAAAGATTTAGACTTTAAGTGGTTAAATTTCCTGCATTATAAATAGAAAAAAGGGTTGGGACTTATATTTTTTTATTTTTATTTATTGAGGTGTATTTTTTCCCAAAAAAAATCCATTTGAAAGACCACTGGGCAAATACAGTGTGACATAAAATATTGCAACAATTGCCATTTTATTCCCTAGGGTCTCTGATTTTATATTTATATATATATATATATATATATATATATATATAATGTGTGGGGGTTCCAAGTAATTTTCTAGCAAAAAATATTGATTTTTAACCTAAGAAAGAAATATCAGAAAAAAGATTTAGACTTTAAGTGGTTAAACTTCCTGCATTATAAATAGAAAAAAGGGTTGGGACTTTGGCGAAGCATGCGATTTTGGAAGCAAAAAGCAGGAGGGCAATAGAAATCAGATAAAAACTTTTTTTCCTCGTAGATATATTAAAATGTTGCACATCAAAAACATCAATTCCATAATTCATACATCAAAAGAATTAAATTCATATATAAACATATTATACATAGTGAAAATCAATAGAATTGAGTAAAAAAACATTACAGAGTCTAGTAAAACTGCATGATTGGATGTAATTTATAGTATTTAAATCTCTACGCGTTTCGTTGGCTCTTTTGCCACACATCAGGAGATGATATATGATGGATATCTGTGGGGCGAGAAATGGTGTGCCCAAAAATTAGTCAAGTTGATATATTAAATGAGGAAAAGGGGGAAAAAAGAGCACTATTACACAATGTGTAATATGTTTATATATGAATTTAATTCTTTAGATGTATGAATTATGGGATTGATGTTTTTGATGTGCAACATTTTAATATATCTACGAGGAAAAAAAGTTTTTAAAGTGTCTCCATGTAGGAAGTCTTCTCCTTGTTGAACACACACTATTGGGTAACTATCAGGCCACGGACTGACCATTGGGCCACTCGGGCACTGTCCGAGGGCCCTGGGCCACTAGGGGGCCCCATCAGGGTTGCCAGCCTCAGTAAAACCAGGGACAGTATGTCAAAATCTGTGGGTTTTTTTTAAATCCCTTACCGACATCCTTTTGGTCTAAAAACTTTGAGATTATAGCTGCCCCGCCTCTCCAGTACCTTCTCAGCCAATAGAAACATGTCTGTGTATATTGTGTGTACATGTATGTGTATACTGTGTGATTGTATACTGTGTGTGTGTATACTGTGTGGCCCCATAATCTCGGATTGCCTGGGGGCCCCATAATCTCCTATTGCCCGGGGGCCCCATGAGTCAGCCCACCCCTGGTAACTATATTACATGTCTGCACTGTATGGCATTTATTGTTCTTCAATTGTGCGTATATAATTTTGACATGTATACCACAGTTATCGGCGTATAACACGCACTTTTTTTCCTTAAAATCAGGGGAAAATGGTGGGCGCGTGTTATACACCAATCCTCCACTATTTTAGAGCCTCTGGGCTGCTTTCAGCCGCCTTCGGCCATCCCAGCAGCTTTCGGCGGCTTTTGGCCTCCTTCGGCCCTTCTTGGCCCTTCTCGGCCCTTCTCGGCGGCTTTTAACGAGAAGGGCCGAAGGCAGCCGAAAGCCGACGAGAAGCGCCAAAGGTATCTGAAAGCCGACGAGAAGGGCCAAAGGCAGCCAAAAGCCAGCGAGAAGGGCTGAAAGCCAACGAGAAGCGCCGAAGATATCCAAAAGCCGACGAGAAGAGCCGAAGGCGGCCGAAAGCCGGCGAAAACGGCCGAGGGCGGCCGAAAGCCGACGAGAAGGGCCATCGAAAGCGCGATACACAGGACATCTCGGCGGCGTCATTTTTAAAAATAAAACCTGAAAATAAAACTGACAAGGCTGAAAATGACACTGACAAGGGGACGACGCTGGACATGGCTGCATGACAAGGCTACGATGATGACCAAGGCTGCAATGATGGACAGGCTGCATGACAAAGCTGCATATGACGCTGATAAGGCTGCATTGATGGGCATTTAAATGTACATTTTTTTTCCTTAAACTTCCCAACCTAAAAGTTTTTTCCCTTAAAATTCCCTCCTAAACTTGGGGTGCGTGTTATACACCGATAAATACGGTACCTACACCTGCCCACCCCTTGTCCTCGCCCTGTTTGTACTGTCCAGGCATTTTAGGGCCTCAAGAAATTAGATCGGCTCTCAGCACATCAGGATTGATTGATTTTTTCAGATATATATCCCAAAGTCTTGTGGAAATGTATGAAGAAAGATTATTTATTTGCAAAATTTTATAACACAAACTAAGAAAAACAATTTTTTTTTCAAAATTGTCATCTTTTTCCCGTTTATTCAGCAAACCATGAAAAACGAATTGGTAAATAAAAACCACCAAAAGAGAGCTCCATTTGTGTGAATAAAATTATAAAAATGTCATGTGGGTACAGTGTTGCACGACCGCGCAATTGTCATTCAAAGTGTGAGATCGCTGAAAGCTGAAAATTGGCCTGGGCAGGAAGGGGGTAAAGGGGCCCGGTGTTGAAGTAGTTAAAAATAGTTCCATTTTGTTGCCCTGCAACCTGAAGAAAAGACAGAAACAAGTTTTTGTTTCATCCAGCTGTATTTACTGCAACTTTTTTCAACATGTCAGAAAAAAAAAAAATTGAAAAGAACTTTTTTGGAGGAAGTAGGAAGTTCCAGAGGATGGGAGGGGCTCTGGAGAAATCTTAAGCCCCCTGTACACACGGTCGGAAATTCCGACGGAAAAAGGCCCGATCGGATTATATTGTCGGACAATCCGATCGTGTGTGGGCTCTATCGGACTTTTTCCGTCTGAAAAAAATTTGAGAGCAGGATGCCAAATTTTCCGGCAACTAAATCCAATCGGACTTTGTCCGATCGTTTGTAGAACATTGGTAGAGAACAAAGTGCCACGCATGCTCAGATCAAATTACGAGACCAAAGCTATTGGCTAGTAGCCTCAACGTAACGAACGATCGGATTATCCGACAACTTTGTCCGACCGTGTGTATACAACACCAGTTTCAGACAAAATCCGTCTGAAAAAATCTGACGGATTTTGTGGTCGGAATGTCCGACCGTGTGTACGGGGGCTTAGAAGTGAACATGGGAGTTGGTGACATGAGGTCTTGGGAGGAGCGGACAGGACGGTTGGAGATGAGATTGGTGATGTAGTTCGGGGCAGAAGGCCTTTTTTATGATAGGTTGCTAGTCTTTTTGTTGGGAGTGTGTTGAGTTGAAGCCAGTGGAGGGAATGGTAGAGTGGGTCGGCGGATACATTTTCTGCAAAAATAAAAAGAGGTAGCCCGGCCACTGCATACCCCACACGGCCTAAGTGGTAAGCAGGTAGAAACAAGTAAAAGCAGCCTGTCAAACTTCTATGTACCTGACCGACGAGTCCGTTTGGGTGATTTCCCTTATGTGTCCTCCTGGTAGAGAGGACAGGGGGCATGGGAGTATGGAGTGGTATGAGAGACCCACACCAGTGCCCACTAAAATGCACACGCCAGCGCGCACTGGAACGCATGCGCCAACGCACCGCCGCCCACCAGAACGGCCAGCACATTGTCCAACCATGTAACCTCTCTGACACAGCCTCAGCTCGATTCATCCAGATCAGGTCTCCAACATGTTTCGCCCCACCTCTGGGCAGTCTCCATTTTTTAGTGCTCTGGATGAATCGAGCTGGGTGAGGTGTGTGGCAGTGGGGCCAGGGACGTTTTTAAGGCAGGGCAAAAGGGGTAGCTGTCCTGGGCCCTGTCATTGTTGTGGGGCCCAAAGCAGCTGCCTCATACTTGCCAACTATCCTGGTTTAAATTCCCTCTTCTCTTGAGGTTTTATGCCGCGTACACACGATCAAACAAGCGGGTGGAAAAGTCCGGCAAACTCAAGTCCGCCGGACAATCCCCCCGTGTGTAGCCTCCGGCATACTTTTTTGACCCGAAAGTACGGCGGACTTAGAAAGTAGTTTTACACTCCAATCTTACCGCCGGACTCGCATTTCGGCGGACAGTCCGCCCGTGTGTATGCCAGTCTGCCGTACTTTTAAAATGAGCGCACTTTTCCCGCCCGGAGAAAAGTCCGCTCATTTCGAGCGGGTCTCCAGGTAGGCGGGGCCCGCGAAGGATACTTCTCTGGCCCCGCCGCCTGGTATGGACTTAAAGGGGAACCCCAACGCCGAAAAAAATCGGCGTGGGGGTCCCCCCAGGTCCACATCAGACCCTTGTCCGAGCACGCTACCCGGCCGGCCAGGAAAGAGGGGGCGAGCGAGCGCCCCCCCTCCTGAGCCGTACCAGGCCGCGTGCTCTCAACATGGGGGGTGCTTTGGGGAAGGGGGGGCCGCGCGGCCCCCCCACCCCAAAGCACCTTGTCCCCATGTTGATGAGGACAAGGGCGTCTTCCCGACAACCCTGGCCGTTGGTTGTCGGGGTCTGCGGGCAGGGGGCTTATCGGAATCCGGGAACCCCCTTTAATAAGGGGGCCCACGGATACCGGCCCCCCACCCTATGTGAATGAGTATGGGGTACAATGTATCCCTACCCATTCACCTGTAAAATAAAGTACAAAAAAAACACAACACACAAGGGTTAAAATAGTTTATTGCACAGCTCCGGGGGTCTTCCGTCTTCGGGGGTCTTCTCGCCGGACTCCTCCGCTATCTTCTTGTAGCTCTTTTACTAGCGGAGGAGCCCGGCTTTCTTCCTCGCCGCCGCCCTTCTTCCGACTTCGGGGGTCTTGTCCCCCTCTTCGGTTCTTCTGCCGGGCCATCGCGCCTTCTTCTAGCTCTTTTACAGGCAGTGGCCCGGTCTTCTGCCGCCGCCGCCGCCTTCCGTTCTTCTGTCCTCGCTCACTCCCCCTTTCCTGGCCGGCCGGGTAGCGTGCTCGGACAAGGGTCTGATGTGGACCTGGGGGGACCCCCACGCCGATTTTTTTCGGCGTTGGGGTTCCCCTTTAAGTCCATACCAGGCGGCGGGGCCAGCGACGTATCCTTCGCGGGCCCCGCCTACCTGGAGACGCGCTCAAAATGAGCGGACTTTCCTCCGCGTGAGTGGGCTTTAGTCCCATACTGTGTCCCAATATCTCAGTGTGAAGTGCTGCTACTAATGCTGCCCAGCTCTGCCCTATTGTTGTGTACAGAGGACTCGCCTATAGACCCTATGTTTACATCTAAATTACCGGAATTCATATGTAAATAGCGGCGGCCAGCGGCATTGATATGTATAGCATGCCCCCCTGAGGTCATATGCACAGTAATCTCTAGCAACCAATAAACAAGCAGAAATCATGTGCTGTAACCTCTAGTAACTAATCAGTGAGCCCTCTGTGCTGTAACCTCTAGAAACCAGTCAGTGAGCGGTAATGATACACTGTAACCTCTGGCAACCAATTGCAATAGCAGCCTGATCTGATTCAGTAAACTGATTTTGAGTCTAGCTGCTATTTATTGTATGTCTCAGACCAGGTGGAGAGTAAAACAGCATGGGGGGCCCCACGAAAAGTTTTGCCCAGGGTCCAATCAATATTAAAGACGGCCCTGGGTGGGGCTACCTCTTTCTACCTTTGCAGCATGCTCTGGGTCTGGACGGACCTTTCCTCAGCCTCCACCCTCATTGGTCAGCGATGTCCAACTCACCGCACCTTGACAGCCTTATTGGAGGCCCTTAGGCATTAATCATGCATACATTTTCTACTTGAGCTTAGATACACTTTAACTCAGCAAGGTTGAAGAATGAATTTCTTGATATACAGCTGACCACCAGCAGAAGAAGAATATCCAAACTGAACTATAGACACGGAAGAACAGTAAAATGTACGTATGTCACATGAGTAGGTGTTATAAAAAAATTTAAAAAATTTTACTTTAGAATTTTCCTTCACAGTCACGTGTGACGAATAATGTGAACGATTGAATGACGCTCTCAGATTCATATTTGGACTTCTGGTGTTTCTTGCGTAGAGACCTTTTATGTCAACTTGAACGTAAGACTTAACCTGCATAAATCTGGGTGGACCGATGTTGTGCCTGCAGGCTACAATGGGCATTTTTGCTATACGCGCTGCAGTCCTAAAACCAGCCCAACCACATAACTGATAAAAGTAACGTTGCTCCAGATTGGCCAACTTCACTGCGCCCCTCCCAGGAGAAAATCTTAAAACTGCAGGGGATGGGGACGTTAGGGGACCATTACAACAAGTGACAGTACTGGATAGCAAGGTAGGAGGAGGATGCGCCTCATATTTACTGATGCTTACTGAACATTTTGCAGATGATTGATGTTTTTTGGTCTTCATGGGAACTTCCCTGGCACTATAGATGGGTCAGCCTAAGCTGCCAGATTGAGATTGGGCCAAGGACATTTTCAAGGGTCATTGACCTTCTACAACAAATGAGATGAGATCAGGTTTGCAGTAGATCAGGATTTAAGCAAGTTATCTTAGTTGAGTTACCAAAACCTCCCATTTATTTCAGGGCCCATTCACGCATAAGCCGTCCATTGCCTTGCGTTTCGGCTTGTGTTGAATCAAGGTTACCCATTCAATATGAATGGGGGGGGGGGGGGGGGGGGGGCAACACACCAGAGGGGATGAAAATGCACAAAGGAACCTTTTTTGGTAATGTAGAGCAGTGGTCATCAACCCTGTCCTCAGGGCCCACTAACAGGCCAGGTTTGCAAGATAACTGAAATACATCACAGGTGATATAATTTGCTACTCAGTGATTGGAGTATTTTAGTCTGCGTCTCCGCCAAGGTAATACCTAAAACCTGGCCTGTTAGTGGGCCCTGAGGACAGGGTTGATGACCACTCATGTAGAGCACCCACCACCCATGGATTGTGTGTCATGGTGTGCTACGGTGCATCTTGTGTTTCACTCTACTGTACTGTATGATACAATGGGGTACAATTCACAATGAATGGCACCATACCACACATAGAGCCAGTGAATTGTCACATGTTGGGGAAATGCGCATTCTTGCGTGATTTTTTTTGGCGTGTGGGTGAGTTTTTACATTCCTGTGGCTAATCAACATATGGAGAGATACACGGGCCAGTCTTATTAAAGATTTAGTAAACCCCAATGTTTGGGGGGGGGGGGTGTATAGAATGTGGAGAGTTTAGGACTCCTGCCAGGTTCTTATTACTGTCTATGGGACCAAAGAGTAGATTCACCCTCTTTTTATGTCTTGGTGGCCATTGTCAACTAGACACAAAGTGATGGGATATTCAAAATTGGAGTTGTCATAGGAACAGGAGATAAGGATACATCTTCCAAAGTTCCAAAGGGGACACTAGTTCTGGTGAAAGCTGTCTGAGCCTGGATTAACACCTGAGTGGTTTTGTGTAATTTTGGATGGTTCTTTTTATATCATGGCCTTTTTAGGAAGAAAAACCCTCCAAAGTCATCTTCTAAAGAGTAGTTTTTGAGTTAAAAAATACCTAAATGCTCACTTAAATACGTGTAAACACTTGCAAACGCATGTTGTAAGTGTTCAGAGTTGTTGTTTTTTCCTGTACAGTGGTCAGAAACCACTGTATATATATATATATATATATATATATATATATATATATATAATATATTACCAAAAGTAATGGGAATCCTGCCCCAAACTCGCTCATCCATGTCTTCAGGGTGCTTGCTTTGTGCACTTGTGTGTAGTCATGTTGAAACAGGAAGGGGCCTTCCCCAAACTGTTCCCACAAAGGGATACAATGGGAATCCTCAAGCATTGAAGGCCTTCTAGAATAATGCTTCTGACTTTGATGGTCTGTGGGAAGATTGCTCCTTACATTGGTGATCAGTGGGAAGAATGCTCCTTACATTGGTGATCAGTGGGAAGAATGTTCCTTACATTGGTGATCAGTGGGAAGAATGTTCCTTACATTGGTGGTCAGTGGGAAGAATGTTCCTTACATTGGTGATCAGTGGGAAGAATGCTCCTTACATTGGTGATCAGTGGGAAGAATGTTTCTTTACATTGGTGATCAGTGGGAAGGAGGAGGAGGACACACCCAAAGAGCTCTCTGTGAGAACCACCCATTTTTCAAGCCTGGGCCTTGCCTGCTAGCTCGGCCCAGGAATAATGCCTGATCCTGGGGGAGGCCCTGAGATGGATCCCCCTGATGACACGGGGCCCAGTGAGGAGGAGGTGGAGGATCTGTCTGTGGGTCCGGGCCCTGGTATGGATGCCAGCGTTTTCAGCCTTAAGGTTGTTAATCGCTTTAGGGCGATTGGGAGAGCGGAGGAGAAACTTAAAGTTTTGAGAGTGGAGCTTAAAAACTTCAAAGCCAAATACTTCCAGGCCTGGAGTAAGAATCGCACCGCCATGAAGCCTGAGCTACAGGAATTAGAGGAAAAAGTAAAGCAGCAAACTTTATTGTTGGGAAAACTAAAAGAAAAAAGTGGAGCATTTAAAGAAAAGTTTGAAAACGAGAGAAGGTTTGTCAGCCAGTCCTCATCGTGTTCAGTGGATCAGCCTCAGCATATGGATGACCCGGGTCCATCTGCCTCTGCTCCTCTCCCCCCATGTAAGGCCTTGGAGTCGCCGGCGGCAACCAGCCAGGGGGTTGAGAGTGAGAATGGCACCCTGACCTTCATCCAGAGGATGGAATCCCCCCTGAGAGGAGACAAGCTTGTAATGTCTGATAATCCATCAGAGGTCCCGGAGGATGTTCAGAAGAATCAGCCAGGGAATGAGGATGAACCTGCACCAAATCCCCTGAACATGGATGTTGCTGCACCCGCATGTGCTGAGACCTGTAGTTCCACTACCACATTTGCTGCATGTGTTTCACACACTGTGGCTGACACCTGCAATGTGATTGCTTCACCTGAGCCTCTCTGTGTTCCAGCAGAGCTGATTGATGCTGATGGGGGAGGGGGTCAGAATACTGCACCATGTGCAGTGGAAGCCATGGATGTGTCAGTCCAGCCTGCACTGTCCTCTGCAGAAAGTCCTGTCCTGATGGAAGAGAACAGGCCAGCTGAAGATTCCACCAGCACAGCAGTGGGAACTGACACTGCTGGGAAGACTGCAGGACATGTGAATATACCAGCAAGTATTAACAATGACAGTCATGATAAAACAATGAATGTGGTGGGTGGTGGTGGTGATGGTGAAGGGGTTAATACTGCTGGGAAAAACAAAAATGACATTTCTCTCTCTGCTCAGAGGAAAGACTCATCGATTGTACAGACCAAATCTGTACAATCGATATCTGCTAAAGATGTCTCAGACAGTTCAAAACACACAAATATCTCTTCTGCTGGGAGGAATATGGGGAGTTATGCATCTGTTGTGGGGAGTCGCACCAAGGAGGGTGGGGGGAATGCTGTAAATATTGGTGGTCACAATATAGGGGGGTTTGGTGGTGGGTATAGGAGGAGGAATGTGGTTCAGTTCAAGTGGGAGGGGGAGGGGACCCCACCAGTGAGGGGGAGGGTGGCAGAGTTGATTTTGGAAATGGGGTTTAAAGCTGTGGATATTTTTGCTTTGATTTGCCCAGTGGGGAGTTATGAATTTGATTTATCTTTTGTAAAACCTGAGGGGTTGGATTTATTTTGGGAGCGACATAGGAGGTGCCAGGGCCTTTCGCAGTGGAGTGGTTTGGTGCCAAAGGTGATTTCCAGGCAGCCTCTGATAAAATCGGTGACCATCCTGGTGCGTAACGAATCCATACCAGAGGCTGATTTGATAGTATGGCTACGCCGATATGGTGAGGTCCTCACTCCACTGCGGAAGGTCCTGGATGAGCATGGGATATGGACAGGGGCCTGGACGGTGTCACTAAAACTGGGGGTGCTGGGCAATGTAGTCCAACATCTGCCCTGCTCAGCTTTTCTGGGAAGAGATCGGCTGACTATTTTCTACCAGGGACAGCCCAAAGTCTGCAATAAATGTGGTGAAAAGGGCCATTTTGCCTCTACCTGCACCCGTAAAAAGTGTTCGCTATGCCAGGGTCTGGACCACTTGGCGAAAGATTGTACCCAAATTCGGTGCAATCTGTGCCAACAGCTTGGCCATCCTTACAGTAAGTGTCCAGAGGCTTTACATAACCTGCAAGGATTGGAGGCTGAGCTGCAGAGGCTGGATAAGGAGGATCAGGCCGCTGTAACTGTTGTTGTTCCTCCTGTGTCAGTTCCATCTGTTTCCCCTGGTAATGTGGTCCCTGAGTCTGTCCCTCCTGTGTCTGTTCCATCTGTTTCAGGTTCTGTTTCCCCTGGTAATGTGGTCCCTGAGTCTGTCCCTCCTGTGTCAGTTCCTTCTGTTTCAGATTCTGTTCCCTCTAGTGATGTGGTCCCTAAGTCTGTCCCCCATGTGGTTGTCCCTATTCCTGCTGTACGTAGGTCCTCCAGACTAGCGGAGGCTGCTGGGGGGGCAGGTTTAGCGGATCTTCCTTCTCAGCCTCCGGTCCCTGTCCCTCGGCAGCGCAAACGTGGTCAGGGGAATGTGGGGGTGCTGGATGGGGGTGGGGCGGATGGAAGGGTGTCCATATCCCATGTCTCACCCTCTGTTGAGGGGGATTCAGATGATGAGGGGTGGGAGACGTTTAGGAGGAAGAAAAAGAAGAAGAGGAAGACAAATAAAGTAGTTATTTCTTCCTCAGAGTCGGACCCAGGAGGGGTTCCTCCTGGTAACCCTTTTTCAGTTTTGTCAGGTGATGGGATGTCTGATTTATCTTTTTCTTTATCATCCATGGATGAGGGGGAGTCACATAGTTTGAAGAGAGCTGTTTCTGGTGATGAGAGTGTGGCAAAGGTTAAGAAACGACTACCCCAATCATCCTGATGGCAGTTCCCACTCCGATAAAGGTGGCGACCATTAATGTCGCCAGCATGAAATCTGCAAGAGCTCGTGATATTGCCTTATTTTTGCTCAGCGAGTTTGATGCCGAGATTTTATTTTTGCAAGAGACCTGGCTCAATACTTTGGCCGATGTCCATCTAGCAAAAAGGGAGTGGAGATGCGGTCCCTCCTTTTGGTCTCTTGCGGCTGAGCCCTGCAGCGGAGTTGCGGTCCTTTTTAAAACCGATATGGTAACGTGCCGGCGGGTAATTGAGGTAGAGATTGGGAGATGCATGGTCTTGGACGTCTCTGTTAGGGGGCAGGACTTGCGTCTGATTAATATCTATGGACCGCAGTCAAGATGGGGCAGGAAATGCCTCCTCACAGAGATCAAGCCCTTCCTTTTTACGTCCCAGCAGGTTGTCTTTGGAGGTGATTTTAACACCATAATTAGGCCTGAAGACAGGAGAGGCTCCATAGACAGGCTGGCGTACGATAGCGTTTTTCTTAGAGATATGGTGAGACAAGCAGGCCTGGTAGATGTGCATATTAAGCACTGCCCTGGCAGCACGGGATTCACATTTCAGAGAGGGAATAGTCAGAGTAGGATAGATAGGTTTTTTTTAAAGGAGAACTCTGCTTTCTCGGCTCCTGAGTTGAGGGCGGTGGAGTTCTCTGACCACTGTATGCTGTCTGTGACTCTGAATGCCTCGGACACTCCACCCAGGGGAAGGGGTACCTGGAAACTGAATTCGGCTCTCCTGGAAGACGTAGAGGTAAGACAATCCTTTGAGGATTTTTTCCAGGCACAGGTTTCTATTCTGGACTTTTGCAGCACTAAGTCAGAGTGGTGGGAGCTTGTGAAACAAAGGGCGATTGGACTTTTCAAGGCCATAAGTAAGAAGAAGCAGCTTGGTATGTACATTGCCTACCAGCATTTGCGGAGGAAGCTTGATCGTCTTGTCTCGTATAGAGGAGATCCAGGGGAGATCTCTGAGGTGAAGTTTCTTCTTAGAAAGTGTCAATACGACCGGCATGCCTCCTTGGTTCTGGAGAGGGATTATGGAAAATATCACTCGCCTGATCCTTACCAGAACTGTAAGCAAGGCATAGCAGTTAAGACGGTCATAGGCCTGAGGGATAGTACGGGTTCTCTGGTGAAGTCCAGATCAGGGATCCTGGAGATCTTCAGATCATATTATGCAGACCTTCTGGGAAGAAAGGACCTTTGTCGGGACAAGATGGAAAGCTTTCTGGATTCTACTCCAGGATTGGGAAATGGTACATTGCCTTTGATGGATTTGACAGAACCAATTTCAGTGGATGAGGTAGTCCATGCTATAGAGAAGCTGGCTACCAAAAAATCACCTGGGCCAGATGGGTTGACAGCTGAATTCTACAAGTGTTTTAAGTCCATTCTGGCTCCCTTTTTAGCGGAGGTTTATAACAGCTGTCTAGAAGAGGGTTCGCTCCCTCCCTCCATGAGGCAATCCGCTGTGATTCTTCTGTCAAAAGGTAAAGACCCCTCAATGATTGAGAACTGGCGCCCCATCAGTCTTCTCAATGTTGATAGAAAGATCTTGGCGAAGATTCTTTTTTGGCGCTTGTCGTCAGTGGCAGGCGATTTGTTGTCCAGTCATCAGCACTGCTCGGTCCAAGGTAGAAGTACCTTTTCAGCGGTTTTAGCTGTCCGGGAGGCTTTGGAACGATGCAGGGCTGCTGGATGGAGAAAGTACTTGCTGGCATTGGATCAGGCGAAGGCTTTTGATAGAGTCAATCACGAGTACCTGTATTTGCTACTTGGTAGATACGGCCTGCAGGGGAGGTTTATAGATTGGCTGAAGACATTATATAAAGGGGCTGAGAGCTTCCCACTGGTTAATGGTTGGGTTGGACGGCCTTTTGAGGTTGGCTCTGGTGTGCGCCAGGGATGTCCTCTGAGCCCCCTGTTATATGTATTCGCAATCGACCCCTTCATAAGAAGGCTAGAGAGTGGATCTTTGTGCGGGGTGCCTTTGGGCATTGCTGGTGTGCCACCTTTGAAGGTCGTGGCCTATGCCGATGATGTGTCTGTTATTGTCTCTGGAACGGAGGAGGCGCAGGAGGTGGTCTCTATGATAGAGCAGTACACGGAGGCTTCTGGTTCTAAAGTCAACCATGAAAAGAGTGAAGTTTTCTGGATGGGTGAGGAAGGTGAAAGCTTCGAACTTCCGGATGCCTTCCCAGAGCCCCAGCAGGAAATTAAAGTGTTGGGCATCAAATTTGGTCCTGGTGACTATGGTCATCGAAATTGGGAAAGCAGGTTGGTGTGTGCCAATGCCAAAGTAGCAAGTTGGAAGAAATGGAAGCTTTCATTGAGGGAGAGGGTTGACTTGATCAAAACGTACCTGGTCCCAATTTTTTTATATGTCAGCTTCGTCTGTATCTTGCCAGTATCTCTCTATGCAAGGGTGTACAGCTGCTTTTTCCAACTGTTATGGGGAAGTAGGCTGAACCTGATCAAACGCAATGTAACTTACCTGTCTAGGCGGGAGGGTGGCCTAGGAATGGTCAACCCAATAGTTTTCTTTTCTCTGCTGTTTTTAAAGTACAATCTTGGTAACATGCTAGCAGAGAACCCGCCGGGATGGGTGGGTATTTTTCAATCTTGTTTTAGGCCTTTTCTGCGATCCTGGGAAGATGGCGGGCCAGTGAAAAGTCTGAGAGTCCGACATGGCAAGCTCCCGGCTTATGTTGCCCCGTGTCTGAAAATACTTCGGCAGTGGCAGGTGACAGTGGAGGATATCAAGTCCCTCCCCAGGAAGCTTCTGGAGAAGAGGATTTTGGGCTCTGCTTTCAGTGTGTCACTGGCCTTAAGGGATTGCCCAGGCTCTGTAATGAGGGAAGGGTTGCGTTTAATCAATTTAGAAAGAATCCCCTTGAAGTTTAGGGATCAAGCCTGGCTTGCCTTCCATGGAAGGCTCTATGTGAGAGGGAACTTGAAGCATCGCCCTGTGGATGATCGGGATTGTCCTAGAGCGGAGTGTGTTGGTAAAGTGGAGTCTATGGACCACTTTTTGCTCCAGTGTCCCTTTAACATAGAGGTGTATAAAAGGGTGGGGAGGGCTCTAGGCATCCCCTTTTTCTATCGCATGAGTTATGCGGAGTGGGTGTATGGGGCATTCCCGACTCACTGGGATTTTGATTTGGATACACTGTTTTTAGTTAGTATAGTTGTCCGTTACTTCACATGGAATGCACGGTGCCAGATTACCCTGCGGAAGAAAGTCCTCTCTGTTGAGGTGGTGGTGCACGATATTCTGGGTGAGGTTGGGAAAATTCGGGGTCTTGAGAAGGGCAGGGAGCCTCGGGCAGTCTGGATAAGGGCGTGGAGGAATATCAGACCTGCCTTTGGTGAACTGCCCATCTCTGGGTGAGGAGCTCTTTTCTTTTTCTGGTTCTTTCACTCCCTTAGCTTTTTTTGGTTAGTATCTTCTTTTTGAAGAAGGGCTGCATGCATAATGGGTACGGGATTGTTTCTTAACCTCACAAGTTTGATGTCTGGTGTAATGGTGTGAGTCGTAATAGGATTTATGTTATTGCTGTAAAGTATTTTTTTTTTTTTTTTTTTTTGGTTTGAGAGCAGTTTTGCTATATTCATTTTAATTTATGTAAATATGTATATATTTATGTATATTTATATATTGTGATTTTACGCTTAATGATTGCAAGACTTTTAATAAAGAAAAATTGGGAAGAATGTTCCTTACATTGGTGATCAGTGACAAGAATGTTCCTTACATTGGTGATCAGTGAGAAGAACGTTCCTTACATTGGTGATCAGTGAGAAGAACGTTCCTTACATTGGTGATCAGTGGGAAGAATGTTCCTTACATTGGTGATCAGTGGGAAGAATGTTCCTTACATTGGTGATCAATGGGAAGAATGTTCCTTACATTGGTGATCAGTGGGAAGAATGTTCCTTACATTGGTGATCAGTGAGAAGAATGTCCCTTACATTGGTGATCAGTGAGAAGAATGTTCCTTACATTGGTGATCAGTGAGAAGAATGTCCCTTACATTGGTGATCAGTGAGAAGAATGTCCCTTACATTGGTGATCAGTGAGAAGAATGTTCCTTACATTGGTGGTCAGTGAGAAGAATGTTCCTTACATTGGTGATCAGTGAGAAGAATGTTCCTTACATTGGTGATCAGTGAGAAGAATGTCCCTTACATTGGTGATCAGTGAGAAGAATGTCCCTTACATTGGTGATCAGTGAGAAGAATGTTCCTTACATTGGTGATCAGTGGGAAGAATGTTCCTTACATTGGTGATCAGTGAGAAGAATGTTCCTTACATTGGTGATCAGTGAGAAGAATGTTCCTTACATTGGTGATCAGTGGGAAGAATGTTCCTTACATTGGTGATCAGTGAGAAGAATGTTCCTTACATTGGTGATCAGTGAGAAGAATGTTCCTTACATTGGTGATCAGTGGGAAGAATGTCCCTTACATTGGTGATCAATGGGAAGAATGTTCCTTACATTGGTGATCAGTGGGAAGAATGTTCCTTACATTGGTGATCAGTGAGAAGAATGTCCCTTACATTGGTGATCAGTGAGAAGAATGTTCCTTACATTGGTGATCAGTGAGAAGAATGTCCCTTACATTGGTGATCAGTGAGAAGAATGTCCCTTACATTGGTGATCAGTGAGAAGAATGTTCCTTACATTGGTGATCAGTGAGAAGAATGTTCCTTACATTGGTGATCAGTGGGAAGAATGTCCCTTACATTGGTGATCAGTGAGAAGAATGTCCCTTACATTGGTGATCAGTGGGAAGAATGTTCCTTACATTGGTGATCAGTGGGAAGAATGTTCCTTACATTGGTGATCAGTGAGAAGAATGTTCCTTACATTGGTGATCAGTGGGAAGAATGTTCCTTACATTGGTGATCAGTGAGAAGAATGTTCCTTACATTGGTGATCAGTGAGAAGAATGTTCCTTACATTGGTGATCAGTGAGAAGAATGTTCCTTACATTGGTGATCAGTGGGAAGAATGTTCCTTACATTGGTGATCAGTAGGAAGAATGTTCCTTACATTGGTGATCAGTAGGAAGAATGTTCCTTACATTGGTGATCAGTAGGAAGAATGTTCCTTACATTGGTGATCAGTAGGAAGAATGTTCCTTAAATTGGTGGTCACTGGTCAGTGGGAAGAATGTTCCTTACATTGGTGATCAGTAGGAAGAATGTTCCTTACATTGGTGATCAGTAGGAAGAATGTTCCGTAAATTGGTGGTCACTGGTCAGTGGGAAGATAGCTCTTTATATTGGTGGTCAGTGGGAAGAACACTCTTTATATTGGTAATCGGTGGTTTTAAAAAAAAGTAACCCCCCCCCCCCCCCCAGACCCCCAACAGTATTGGTCAAAGAGCTACCAAGAGGTGATATACCTGGAATTATGCAGGCACCATCAGGTGGAAGGTCGATCAACCACAGACCAAAGATCCCCTAACAATGTCTAGATGAACCGTTGGGTTCCATAGAACTCTGATTGACAAAGGCTGCAGTAAAATGAATGACATTGTTGGGGATGACATATGACATCCAACAGGTTGTTTGAAATTTGGCCTCAAGTTCTGTAAGGTTCTCCCCCTTGATCTCCACTATATTTTTATATCATTGTCACTACTATAGAAGAACATTTTCCCTTCTGGGGGCTATTCTCATATTCTGCATAGAAACCCGGGGGGGGGGGGGGGGGGGGGTCATCTGCAGATAATTAAATGTAATCTGGTGTGCGTCACACATGAGAATGAGCAGAACACCCTCGTCATGTTCCTTGCTCTGGGGCTACATACCGGCTCAGGGATGGGTGCATGGCAGAGTGACAGGCCAGGACAGGCGTCAGTTGAGCAGGTACAATATTACCCGCAGGCTCAGCCACTAATATTGCAAACGCTGCCAATCAAATACTCAAACATGCTAAAATAAAAAAAATCGCTACAACTGAATAAAGATTAGAATCAGCTTGGCAATCGGTTGCATCTACAAATTTTACATTTTTGCTGCATTGCAAGTTTCGTGCGACAGGTAATCTTCCACTGCAGTCACGGATGACTCACGAACACTCAGAATTCCTGATGCCGGACAGGTCATTGCTGATTGGATGCCATTGGTTAGCGCACCGTAGAGCTTCCATTATCCTAGTGCAAAAAATAAAACCGCAGAGGCGATCAAATACCACCAAAAGAAAGCTCTATTTGTGGAGAACGAAAGGAAATCAAGTTTGTTATCGCACGACCGCGCAATTGTCAGTTAAAGCGACTCAGTCCAGAATCGCAAAAACTGCTCTGGTCAGGCAGGGGTAAATTCTTCTGGGGCTAAAGCGGTTAATGTAAAGTTTTCAATATGCTTTTCGACATCAATGGAAGGAATATTGTCCAATCATTGGTATCAGTGGGGGGAATAGTGTCCCAACATTGGTATCAGTGGGGGGAATAGTGCCCCGTCATTGGTGTCAGTGGGAGGAATAGTGTCCCAACATTGGTATCAGTGGGGGGAATAGTGCCCCATCATTGGTGTCAGTGGGAGGAATAGTGCCCCAACATTGGTATCAGTGGGGGGAATAGTGCCCCATCATTGGTGTCAGTGGGAGGAATAGTGTCCCATCATTGGTATCCGTGGGAGGAATAGTGCCCCATCATTGGTGTCGGTGGGATGAATAGTGCCCCATCATTGGTGTCGGTGGGAGGAATAGTGTCCCATCATTGGTATCCGTGGGGGGAATAGTGCCCCATCATTGGTGTCAGTGGGAGGAATAGTGCCCCATCATTGGTGTCAGTGGGAGGAATAGTGCCCCATCATTGGTGTCAGTGGGAGGAATAGTGCCCCGTCATTGGCATCAGTGGGAGGAATAGTGTCCTATCATTAATACATAAGTGGGAGGAATAGTTTCCCATCATTGGTGTCAGTGGGGGGAATAGTGCCCCGTCATTGGCATCAGTGGGGGGAATAGTGTCCTATCATTAATACATAAGTGGGGGGAATAGATCCCCATCATTGGTGTCAGTTGGAGGTTTTATGCCTCACTGTTGTATTTGTGGAAGAAATGTTGCCTCATCACTGGTGTCAGTGGGATGAACAGTGACTCATAATATTAAGACGACCTGTGAAAACCCAGATCCCCTCTACCCCCTCCAGATCTTCCATAACCCAAAGCACAATAAATTTGATTAAACTTAAGCAGTTGTCCATCTCACCAGCTTACAATCATCCAAGCCCTCTACGCTCTGCTACATACTGTAGATCCATCCTTGGCCTTTTTCACACGGGGCCTAGCTGTTGACTCACAATTCACAGTGGATTTCTCTGTCAGCAACAGCTGGCCTAGAGTTAGCAGGCGACCAGAAAGGGGACAATCCGCCTCATTATATGCTGTTGCGTCACAGTTGCGCCATAGCCCCATTCACCTTTATGGAGCTCGGTGGCCGGTGGTGCCGCCTCCCGACCAACGACTGGCTGTGGCTCTGTGTATGGGGCTATCTGGTGGCTATTGCCTGGTTTTGACAGTAGGCCAAGGCAAATTAAAAGTGCTCCTCAACTGCCTGGTTTTGCTGTCTGACAGAACCCCGTGTGATTGGTGCCTATATCTTTTGTTGAACGCTGGGGGAACTTCTCATTGTCTAACTTTTGATTGCTTTTTTTCTGCAGAGAACATGGACAAGATGATGATGTATTGTCTGCTGGGCCTTGCGTGCTTGACATTTTGTTTTCATTCCACCCAGGCACAAAGTAAGTAACGCACCTTCATGTCCCCCATAACCCAGACAGACATGACCACCTTCATAGTGGGTAATGCTCAGGGCAGGACTTAGGGTGGTGGGGGCCCCTGGGCTTTAGTCACTTTTGAGCCCTACCTTCTATACATTACCGTATTTATCGGCGTATAACGCGTACCCCACGTTTAGGAGGGATTTTAAGGAAAAAAACTTTTAGGAGGGAAATTTAAAAATGGTGCCGCTGAGATACAGAGTCCTGTGTATCTTGACGGCTCTCAGGTCCTTTTGGTGGCTCTCGGGTCCTCTTGGCGGCACTCGGGTCCTCTTGGTGGCTCTCGGGTCCTCTTGGCAGCTCTCAGGTCCTCTTGGCGGCTCTTGGGTCCTCTTGACAGCTCTCAGGTCCTCTTGGTGGCTCTCGGGTCCTCTTGGCGGCTCTTGGGTCCTCTTGGCGGCTCTCGAGTCCTCTTGGTGGCTCTCGGGTCCTCTTGGCGGCACTCGGGTCCTCTTGGTGGCTCTCGGGTCCTCTTGGCGGCTCTCAGGTCCTCTTGGCGGCTCTCGGGTCCTCTTGACGGCTCTCAGGTCCTCTTGGTGGCTCTCGGGTCCTCTTGGCGGCTCTCGGGTCCTCTTGGCGGCTCTCGGGTCCTCTTGCAGTCCCGAGCGGAGCCAAGAGTAGCCGAGTGTACTCGGCTCAGTTCACAGTCACGCTTACTCCCTGTGTTATGTCCATCATAGGGCGGGACTGGGCGGGACTGTGAGCCGAGCCAAGCCGAGTATACTCGGCTATGTATCTCGGCCGGGCCCCCTATCGGGCAGGGCCCATGGGCTTGAGCCCAGTGAAGCCCAATGGTAAGTCCAGCCCTGGTAATGCTATACAATGCCTACAGTATATAATGGAGCAGTCAGTGCATTTTCACGTATGGCCATATTCAGTATGTACAGCAGTGACTGCAAAGAGCCAGCCTGGCCAATAGATTATCCATCCCAATGAAATTGGCCTACAAAAGTCATCAAATAGTCATCTTTAGACATGGAGGGAAGATAGAAGTAGTAGTAGAATGATCCCAACAAAAATATGACCAGGGGTGTCTGCCACGATCCATAATGAAATTGGCCTACAGAAGTCATCACATGTAGTCATCTTTAGACATGGAGGGAAGATAGAAGTAGTAGTAGAATGAAGATAGATAAAGTATTTTTTTGCCAAACTAATCTATTCTTTCTTTCTTTTTTTCTTTACAGCTCTTTCAACATGTAAGTATCTTCTACGAATCTTTGTTGTAACGTTTGAGTCCTCCAGACGGACCCAACTGCTTGTGGTGTCTTCCTCTAAAGATGGTTGTACAGTATACCGTGCCATAAAGAAATATTTACGGAACCAGCTATTAGGGCAAAAATTGGGTCATATTACCACCAGCATCTGACCACTACCAATTTTTATACTAAATGGCATTAAAGCTGAACTTTAGTTATGGCAATTTTTATATAGTTACATTTATATGCTATACCTGTGGAAGCTGGAAATCAGTGTAGAAGTCACTACTACTACAGTCATCTCCAATACCTTCCAGGTCCCGTGCCCCTACTCTACTAAATATTCTACTACTCTACTACTACTACTACTACTACTACTACTACTATTACTACTACTCCTGGTGCCAACATGGCAGCATACATGTAGTAGTAGTAGCACCACCTATTTCCACCCACAGGACACCGGTGCATAGTTATAAACCGTTGATGCCCCGTGCCCCTACTCTACTAAATACTCTACTACTCTACTACTATTACTACTACTACTACTACTACTACTACTACTCCTGGTGCCAACATGGCAGCATACATGTAGTACTAGTAGCACCACCTATTTCCACCCACAGGACACCGGTGCATAGTTATAAACCATTGATGCCCACATAGCAACCAATTTCCTTTAAAATGATAGCAGTGTATTGGGTGTGCTCGGGATGCTCCCATGGAATGGCGGCAGGAAATGAAAATACGAGTAAGCTTGATGCATTGCGATGTTCTGTTTTTCTGGCTCCAACGTGGCAACGCATATGCAGTAGACCAATAACTAGCTACCAGAGAGAGGAAACTCGAGCAAATTAAGGATTTTGAAAGCTCCAGCCAGGGGCGGACTGACAACTCATGGGGCCCCCCGGGCAATAGGAGATTATGGGGCCCCCGGGCAATAGGAGATTATGGGGCCCCCAGGCAATAGGAGATTATGGGGTCCCCGGGCAATAGAAGATTATGGGGCCTCCAGGCAATAGGAGATTATGGGGCCACACAGTATACACACACATACAGTATACACAAACAGACATACAGTATAAACATAGAATACACATACACACACTGAAAAGGTACTGGAGAGGCGGGGCAGCTATAATCTTAGGATTTTTAAAAAAACACAGATTTTTACATACTGTCCCTGGTTTTATTGAGGCTGGCAACCCTGATGGGGCCCCCTAGTGGCATGGGGCCCTCGGGCAGTGCCCGAGGGCCCCAATGGTCAATCTGCCCCTGGCTCCAGCCTACCAGCCATAATCAGCTATGCCATGGTGAGGACTACTGAGCCTATAAGTAGTATTAAACTACATGTATGCTGCAACGTTAGCACCAGGAAAATGGAAAATTGTATTGTACTCACCCATAATTTTCCATGCACCAATCCATTGCAGTATACTCAGCCCACCCAGTTCATTCTTAACATTTTAGAGGGAATGGGGCGTTGTATGGGCGCCGACACTTTACAGCCATGAGCTGGTCATGTGGGCAGATATAGACTAGGCTACTACCAGAACTAAGACAAGGAGAGGGGCGCCATTGAATAAATAGTAAACACTTTAATAAAAAAAAAAGCAATATCAACTCACATAAGAGAATGGTAATGTTGCACATGGGTGAGCTGGATACCGTCCAGGAGCAGGGTCAGGATGGACGATCGAGTCATGGTGAAGTCCACTTCTCACTAGTTGTGGTGTAAATCCTGCTAGTCCTTTTTGTCCTCACTGGTAACCGCTGAACCGGTCAGACACACCGCACGCCCGTCTTCCGCCCTTCATCAGTTACCAGTGAGGACTAGCAGCGCTGAGCGCCCTGGCTCTGACAGTTCACCACGTCTATCCCCCTGGATATCTGATGTCCTAACAGGATTTCCACTGCAACTAGTGAGAAGTGGACCTCACCGTGACTCGATCGTCCATCCTGACCCTGCTCCTGGACTTTATCCAGCTCACCCATGTGCAACAGTACCTTCTCCTATGTAAGCTGATATTGCTTTTTTTTTATTAAAGTGTTTACTATTTATTCAGAGGAGCCCCTCTCCTTGTCTTTGTCAGCTCTACTGGATTTTGGCTTCTGGTCTATAACGGCGGCAACCCATGACTCACAGACCCACTGCCCATCACATACCTATTGTTGGACGGACTTTTATGGATTTTAAGTGGTCACCTCCGATGTACTAGTATGCTGCGCCTTTTACTTGTATTTATGATGGTATGCTACCATGCTGGTGCCAGAAAAATAGAAAATCATACTCAAACATGTCATAAAGAGTTTCTCGATCTTTTCAACACAGAGGAAACCTTGAAATAATTTTTTGGTCTCAGGGAACCTCTGCCAAAAAATTACTATATCTACAACTCATGATACATTAGAGTGATGGTTGGTGGGAACACTTGTGGTCATTGGGAAGAATTTCCTCCTTAAAGGTAGCTAAAAAGATCAATGGTGACAGTGGGAACTTAACCGAGAGGCAGATTTAGCCACCTGTCTGT
Source organism: Lithobates pipiens (assembly GCF_037356315.1). NCBI lineage: Eukaryota > Metazoa > Chordata > Amphibia > Anura > Ranidae > Lithobates > Lithobates pipiens. The sequence goes on along the minus strand of NW_027507785.1, from coordinate 5,256,615 downwards.
TGTGTAAATGAGTCTAGTCTGGCTTGTAGGAGTATTTCACACATTGTTGTTTGTGCTAATTAACCCTGTGTTTATGTTTATGGTAATGTGTATTGAATAGTCAATCAGTCAGCTAGGAGACAAAGTCTTACCCTGAAAAGTCCTATCTCTCAGACAACTAGTCTGGGTCAATGATTAGATAATTAGCTCATGCTAATTAGGTTAGGTTTTAGTCTTCTACTGTATTATAAATACTTGTCATTTCGGTTCTAATAAAGGAGTCCACGTTGAGCAGCTAAGCAAGTGTGGTCTTGTTTTGTGCTTGTGAGCGGTTGGAATATCTGATATCTATATTCAGACTTATATATATCTATACTGATGGAAGCATTCAATCAGAGTGGGATTAGGGCGGCACACTGGTGTAGTGGTTAGCACTCTCACCTAGCAGTAAAAAGGGTCGCTGGTTTGAATCCCAACCACAACACTACCTGCCTGGAGCTTGCATGTTCTCCCTGTGCCTGCGTGGGTTTCCTCCGGGTACTCCGGTTTTCTCCCACACTCCAAAGACCTACAGGTAGGTTAATTGGCTTCTGTCCAAAATTGGCCCTAGTATATGAATGGGGACCTTGGATTGTAGGCTCCTTGAGGGTAGGGACCAATGTGAGTGTGCAATGTACAGGGATAGGGGTAGACACTCAGGTTGAACTGGATGGACTGGTGTCTTTATTCAACCATACTAACTATGAAACTATGGATCCATCACACAGATATTGCTCGTTGCTCCAGGAACCCCTAGCAACCTCTGCCTAGCCCATCGAACCCTGGATGAGAAACCCTTATATCATGTATCATACCTAACCTAATTTTTCTTTCCGGGTTCCAATCCACGGCAGCATACTGAGCCCACCCAGTTCACCCCTTGAGTTTTACAAGCAATTGGGCTGTTTTGTGGACTTCAACACTTTATAGCTATGAACCGGTCCAATGGGTTGAAGTAGGCCAGGCTACAATCACACGTATGCTGCCATGGATTGATGGCAAGAAAATAAAATTTGCGGGTGAGTAAAATACCTTTTTTTTTTTTTTTCTCGTGAGACCATTAGTAGTGTTGAACCATATGTATGCTGCCATGTTGGAACCAGGAAAATAGAAAATGGTATCATGCTTACCCATAATTTTCCTTTCCTGGCACCAATACCCACTCAGTTGCTTTTTAGCATTTTAAAACAAATGGGATGTTGTGTGGGCATCAAGACTTTATAGTTATGCATTGGTCCTATAGGTGGCTACAACAGTAGTATGCTGTCATGTTGGCACTAGGAAAAGAAACAACTTGGGTAAGTATGATACGATTTTCTGTTTGTCTTGCTATTGGTGAGTTCCCTATCACTTCCTGTCTGGTAACATCTTTATTAGCAGGACAAGAATTGAGAGTAAGTCACCTTGCCAAACCCTGAATAGCAGTAAAAACCCAACAGAAGTCGTAATCTTTGGCCACCCTACCCAAAACTAAACGATAGGTTTTGCCTGGACAAACACTATGAAAGTGAACAATTATGTCTTGAGTGAATGTTTTTCTGCTACAATTAGGAAGGTATTCAGTTGGGGTTGTTGTTGTGGTCAGTGGTCTCCTCCATGTCATCCATCAATTCATAATTGTCTCTTTTATACAGATGCCAGGACATGCAGTGAATGTAACACGACATCAAGGGCCACCTGTGAACTCAGTCAAGGTGTTGTGATTTGCTCCTGCAAATCTGGATATATCGGGGACGGTCTAAACTGTACAGCAATGGTGTTCTGTAATACTGCAAAGTGTTGTCCCAAAGGCTACACCTGGGATCTGAAAAAGAAGCAATGCGCGGACATCAACGAGTGTCTTGACGATACTCTGAACCAGTGTTCTCCAACAGATATCTGCAACAACAGGAATGGCATCTACCTATGTTCTATGAACAGGAACGCTGCCTGTGGAAGATCGGGAAAGTGTAGTGATGACCTGGACTGTCTGGACATTAATGGGGATGCTCAATGTGCTGATCCTTGCTACAACTATAAGACCATAAATGGAACATCCCGACTGTACACCCTCGCCTCCCCTGGAAGATTTGAGTCCGACCGCAACAACTTTGGATGGTTCCGCTATGTTGGCAAGGGGGTCAGCTTGCGAGAAGGGTGTGTGGGTGCCCTGAAGTGTGGCTCCATGCAGCCATTCTCTCTTGCAGGAAAGCACCCAAGCATCGGTGATGGGATAGTCATGGCGCCTCTGCTCAGTAACAGCATTTCGCTTGGATGTGTCCCAGGGCCGAGTATTCCAGTGAAAGCCTGCCCGGGGGGATATTGGGTGTACAAGTACTCAGGATCTCTGCGATTTGATGTCTACTGCACAGGTGAGGCTGCTACCTTTGGTGGCAGGTTGATAGGGCATGGTGATGACATGACTTACATCACAGAGTGTTCTACAAAGTCCATTCTTCATAGACAACCTATTCAAGTTAGAGACATCAAGGTGCATAATAATGAAGCACTTAGTCTACTGTAGGTGAATCTTTCAGGAGCATGGGTTTTAAATGACAGTATTTGATTCATCACCAGTAAATAATTGGTGAAAGTTACCTTCACTGCTTTATACAGTTAATATGCCCCCAAATTACTATGTAATTACTATGTAATTACCAGCGAACAGTTGGTGAAAGTTACCTTCACTGCTTTATACAGTTAATATGCCCCCAAATGTCACTACATTTTTTTGGGCAAATATTGACAGAGAACCTCCTATGAGGTGAAGTATAGACAGATAACCTCCTATGGAGGGGACGTATTCACAGAAAACCTCACAAGAAGGGAAATATTCACAAAGAACCACCTATGTATTGACATAAAACCTCATATGGGGTTATGTTTGTCTAGAAACCACCTATGAGTGGGTGTATTTACAGGGAACCTCCTATGAGGATAATTATTGACAGGGAACCTCCTATGAGGGGATGTATTGAACGGGAGCCTCCTATGAGTGGAATTATTGACAAAGAACCTCCTTTGAGGGGATGTATTGATATAAAATCCTCCTATGAAGGGAAATATGGAATTATTGCTAGAAAACGTCCCATGAGGGGAATTCTCATCAGAGAAATTCTTATGACAGAATGTATGACAGTGAACCTCCCATGAGGGGATGTATTGACAGAGAACCTCTGATAGCAGAGTGTGTTAACAGAGAACCTCCTATGAGGGGAAATATTGACAGAGAAACTCCTATGTGGAGATATATTGACGGAGAACTTCCTATTAGGACATGTATTGATAGACAGCTTCCTATGAGGGGACGTATTGAAAGAAAACCTCCTATGGTGGGACTTATTGACTGATTCCCTCCCATGGGAAGATTTTTTGACAGAGAACCTCCTATAAGCAAGTGTGTTGACAGGGAACCTTCTATAAGAGGATGCAATGACAAAGAAGTTCCTATGAGGGGATGTAGTCAACCAAGCCTGGAATGTGACATCATAGACTTATTGACTTCTCTTTCATAATATGAACTGCACATGTTGATGCTTGGCACTCCAAAGCCCCAGTTAAATCTTTTCCATACCTAAAATATCCAACTAATTTCTAATGCTACAAATTTATAGTTATATAGGTTGTACATGGTAGACAATATGTAGAGCATTGGACAAGCTATTATTCACAGAGAACTTCCTATTAGGACATGTATTGATAGACAGCTTCCTATGAGGGGACGTATTGACAGAGAGCCTCCTATTGGGGGGGGGGGGGTGTTGACAGAAAACCTCCCCTGGTGGGACTTATTGACATGTAGAGCATTGGACAAGCTATTTGACATGTCCCTGGACTGAGCAATGTGCTGCTAGGCAGGTCTGAAGGAACAGCCTTCCCTACCTATGATGACCACTACACCTAGTCAACACAATGGGTGACTTGAGAGAGGAGCCCAGTAACAGCTGCGACCTTCTCATACCTGTTCCTAGTAGTATGGCTGCCATGCTAACTCATTGGCTTTAATGCCCTTTGGGCTGGGAATTAGATGAGAAAATCTGACTTTTTTTGTGCTTAGCAGTCAGGCAGTGAGTATTTTTGGTCGGTGAAGTCAGCTTAGAAATTGTTTTTAGAGGCAGCTGGAAGGTTTCGGTTACAATTGATGAAGGCACACCTTCAGAACTACATCACCATTAGCCATTTCCGTATATACGGCGTGTGGCCAGGCTTCTAAGAGACAGGGCAACAGCATTGTTTTCCTGGAAAAAAAATGAGTGCATGTATGGGGAGCAGAACAGAGAGGGAAAGGAGGAGGTAGGAGAGGCATGGTTCTTTAGTCCAGCAGGCAGGATTGACATGGCTGCTTGGGATTGTAACAAAACTCAGTATGTTGTCACAGGTTGAAGTAAATGGCAGCATGTGTATAAATAAGCAACAAGAGAATTAGTTCAATAAAATCCCCCTAGACAGTATAATCACAATGTAGCAGCTTATGGAAGTACTCTCTACCACTAGATTAAAGTAAACCTACCAATCAAAATCAGCCATAAGCACTAGTATTAATAAACAGCAACAGCAATGATGATCAATACTACAATAACTTCTCTGTAGACAGTAGGCTATAATCGCTTTATGCCGCGTACACACGATCAGAATTTCGGCCAGCAAAAGACTGATGAGAGCTTTTCATCGGAAAATGCGACCGTGTTTATGCTCCATCGGAATTCAGCTGGCCGAATTCCCTCCAGCAAAAAATTGATAGCATGTTCTCAATTTTCCCAATGGAAAAACTTTCTATCGGAAATTCCGATCGTGTGTATGCCATTCCGACGCGCAAAAACTCACGCATGCTTCAGATTCAACTACGAAATGGGAGCTATTGGCTACTAGGTATTGAACTTCCTTTTTCTAGTCCCGTTGTACGTGTTGTACGTCACCGCGTTCTTGGCGGTCGGAATTTGGTGTGACCGTGTCTAGGCAAGACAATTTGAGCGGAATTCCGTCGGAATTCCTACGGGAAAACCATCAGAGCTTTTTCCAACGAGAATTCCGATTGTGTGTACGCGGCATTAGAGTGCATTCTATATGAATGGCTACAATTAAAGATGAGGCTCCCTAAAGAGGTACCTCTTACTATGGACAATAGGAAAAGTTCTCGCGAAGCAGCTGTTTGGTGAGCAGTGCTTAGCTCTAGTTCTATAGCCGGCTATATAAAGGGGCCTGGTCTTTATGGTGGTGCACATACTGTAACTACAGTCCCAATAAAGTTTGCATGCAGGGAATAAGGCTTGCTAGTTAGATGGCTGGTCCCTATATAATCAGTCTTTGCTAGCAGGGGTAGATCAATGGCAGCAATGTCCTCTCATGGCAACTGGTCCGGCTGTTCAGATGTCAGCTCACTCCCAGATCTGCCTTTAGTGACTCAGCACATAGGTTATCAGTGCTTTAGTCTGTATCTCATGTCACAGGTTTGTAGCTGGTTAGTGTGCACTTGGGAATAGTGATGTGTAAGCTCCGTTATCCCCACAGCAAGGGTAAGTGTTTGGCCCGGGAAAATACATCTCTTTCTTTTTCTCATAACAGTCTCTCATTGGGAATTGTAGAGCAACGGTCCATTAACTTTCATAGCATGCTTCCTTTCTCAAACAACATCTACCACAATTTAATGCTGCCAACACTAAATTCTTATAGGCTCTTCTGCTTGTCAGCTTCCCCCACGGGGTGCAGGCGAAGTAGCATGCAGCCAGATACTTTGGGACATGGCTCTACAAATAGGAGCCAATGGGTGCTAAAAAATAATATCTGCCTAACTCCTCCATTGACATCCAGCCAAGTAGTCTCTAACACGGGGAGGGGGGGTATTTATTCACCATTTCATTGGTCTCAGACCTCTGCCATGAGCTGGGAAGGACTCTGCCGTGGTCACAGAAACATCTTATTCAGCTGAAACTAGGAACATTGGGAACCGAGATAGAGGCTTGTGCTATGTGTTCTCAGAAATATAACATATCGTTGAAAATTCCGTATGATAGTCACACTCATATTGTACTTGTCTGTAGGACCCTTAAATCTCAGAAAGTGAGACAAAAATATATTCAACTTTCTCGTAATGGAACTTTCAGAATAAAACAATATTTATGATGAATTTTTGTGACTGTGCAAATGACTGAAAGTTGTATCTGTGTTTTATTTCAGATACGGTAGACCTTGCCCCAGCTACAACTACAACCACAACAACAACCACTACTACTACTACAACCCCAACCACAACCCCAACTACAACTACTACAACTACTCCGACTACAACCCCAACTACAACAACTCCAACTACAACCCAAACTACAACTGCTCCCACTACAACCCCAACTACAACTACTCCCACTACAACCCCAACTACAACTGCTCCCACTACAACCCCAACTACAACTACTCCCACTACAACCCCAACTACAACTACTCCCACTACAACCCCAACTACAACTGCTCCCACTACAACCCCAACTACAACTGCTCCCACTACAACTCCAACTACAACTGCTCCCACTACAACCACAACTACTACGACTACAACTACGACTGATGCCTTTGAAGGTTCAGGATCAGATGGCTGGATAATTGAGATCGTTACTCACCCAAGAGTACGTCGTGCTTTGTATGCAAGGTCAACCACAACAACCCCCTCCCCTTCAAAGTCAACCACAACAACCTCCACAACAACCTCCACAACAACCTCCACAACAACCTCCAGCACCCCTTCGACAACTCTGAGCACCCCCGCTCACGAGTTGCTTGAGGCTCTTGGACACCTTAAAGCCTTGGTTAACAGTATGTCTAACACACTTTCCGAATCCGATCGTAAATGGATTAATAACAAGGTGTCCCAGATATCTCAGCAAATAAATGAGCTGGATCCCGCTACCGTTAATGCTGCTCTCAATAACTTCTCCAGTGAGCTGATACCAGCTGTACACAATTTGTTATCATCCAACTTTCAATAAATACATATTTTATTCTATTCTGTCAGTTTATGGTTTCCGGAAACAGCCGAAGGGTAAAATGATTCATGTGCTTGTAGAACATAAATGAAGACATGGGATCCTCTATGAAATCCTATCAGATTCCAAGTAATGCTTACTCGGTTTGTCATTTCTGCAATGCGCCATTAATTAATTACTATATATTGATATTCTATTCTCTAACTGCAATGTAAACTCTCTTATTTGGCAGTTCAATAAACAATGATAATATGAAAAGCATAATGGCAATGTACATGAACAAAATCTGTGGGGTAGGGGGGGTTAATATAGTTTATCCATTGTATGGAGGTTTATATAATTTATCCATGGTATGGGGGTTAATATATTCCATCCATGGTGTGTGTTCTAATGCACCAGGCAGAGAAAGTCTTCAGAGGGCCTGTCCACTGAAAACTCTTCCTGATGCATTTTTATGTGATTTATTTTATATCAGGAGGAGCACAAAGGTGGGCGGGGACACAGAAATGGGTGGGGAAAGAGGGACGGGTTGGAACACACAAAGTTGGGGCGACAATACCCAAAACTCCAATTACGGGGACAGGGTCGGTAATTGTGCTCCATCTATCCAATATATGAAGAAACCAGAGGCTGGCTCAGACCACTAGACTCCACCTATTACTAAAAGGTCACCTTTTTTGAAGGACGTATCCTTTAAGCTCACGTTCCTTTGGTTAACACTGGTCACATTTTAAATTATAGATTTATTATTTATTATAGATTTATTATATGTTAACTTCACAAAATAAATAGGTAACGACTGGAATGGGGGCAAATGGATGAAGTTTGGTCTGAAACCAAATTTGCAGAAGAACTGGACAATTTGCAACAGTTAGATGCTTACCAAAGATTGTTGATTGGGCTCCATTGGGCAAACCGTTTTTTGGTCCCACCCCATTCATGTAAATCTTTGGGCCCCATGCCGATTCACTAACCAGGCCGCCAACCTCCGGTCATAAGGTAAATGGTCCAGTAGGAAGCTTATCTGATATAGTACTGACATGGCCTTCAGGCTTTTCTTTGCTGTTTTAATATGACATGGACTCCCTTGCTTGGACTTTATTAGGTCAAAGTTCAACGAAATGCAGGACATTGAAGTGAACTGGTATAGGGTTTAAAGCAAAGGGTGATTCAACCTATCAAGCAGATTTTCTCATTAATAAATTAAAAAATCAGGAACTGAAATCTGGCCCACCACAAAACTGCTTGGGTCAGGATTCCCCACTGTGCTGTGATCATCCTATCATTTGGTTGCCAGGGCAGTGGGCATCCTAGCAACCAATGCTTGCTCCACCCAAACCTGGTCCACCTCCTGACTCCAGCCCTGCTGCTATAATGGGCACAACCATGCTGTATGCAAGGAAATGATGGACCCTGATGGGGACCCTGATGTAAGGGGAACTCTGATAGGGAGTCTGATGTAAGGGGGCACTCCTAAGGGGGTTCTGATGTGGACCATGATGAAGGATGGATTCCTAAGATTGACTCTAATGTAAGGGGGGCTCTGATGGGGACCCAGATATAAGGGAGGTGCTCTTTTGTGGATCCCAATGCATTAGGGATCTGATGGGGACCCTAATGTAAAGGGGTGCTTTTTTTTGGGCACTCTGTTGCAAGGGGGGCTTTGACACACAGCCAAGATCTTGGTGGATGAAAGACAAGTGAAACTACCACTTTGAGGGTAAAAGGGGGACACCCCAATGAGTGTAGCTAGTTTTGCCTTTTAGGTAGCACTTCTTGATTGCATCAATGGCTTGACAATTTTTTTAAATTTTTTTTTTTTGTAAACTCAAGAACAATATATTTATCAATAAATCAATGCATGTAAATATTTATATATGTATATTGTATCAATAAACACAATTAATGGGTTTCTCTGTTTTGTAGTTTGTGTCAGTACAGTAGGGAATAATGAAAAAGATAAGCAGAGCATCACGTCACGATGGCAGCTTGGGTGCGGGGGTTCAGAGTTGTGTCTCCTCGTGGGAGGAATATTTGGAAAATGGGCGGGGATATGTGGATTACACATCTTTTTTTTATTTCTGGAGTATAATTTTTCCTAAACAAAAACCAAAATCACTGTTAAAATTTATTTCGTCCCAAAAAAAACCCCTCTATCCTTCTGCTTTAATTTTTTTAATTTCACAATAGTCATAAACCATAGTTGATTTCACCCTACTATTAGAAAATGGAACAAAAGTTCCAAAAACTATAAAAAAAAAAAGTATAAACACACACATATAGAGGTTGATCTGGATGGACCTTTATTCATGTTTACCAGCTATGTAACCATGAAAGTCTGCTGGTATGTGGTCAGCCTTATACTCATATCACAAACTGGCCAATAGGGATGAGCTGAACACCCCCCCGGTTCGGTTCGCACCAGAACTTTCGAAAGGACCGAACATTCGTACGAATTTTAGAACCCCATTGAAGTCTATGGGACTCGAACGTTCAAAATAAAAAGTGCTAATTTTAATGGCTAATATGCAAGATACTGTATTAAAAAGGGTTTGGGGACCTGGCTCCTGCCCCAGGGGACATGGGTCAATGCCTAAAATGTTTTTAAAAATGGCAGTTTTGGCGGGAGCACTGATTTTAATGAAGATTAAAGTGAAAAAAAAAGTGAAATATTCCTTTAAATATCGTGCCTGGGGGGTGTCTATAGTATGCCTGTGAAGTGCCACGTGTTTCCCGTGTTTAGAACAGTCCCTGCACAAAATTACATTTAACTGAAAAAAAACTAATTTCAAACTGCTTGCGTTTTTAATGTAATATCTGGTACCGGCAATATGGATGAAAATCATTGAGAAAAATGGCATGGGTAGCTCCCCTGCCCATTACCAGCCCCTTTGGATCTTGTGCGGATATTAAGGGGAACCCCGTACCCAGGCCTTATATACTCAGAACAGCAGTATATAGGCGGTGCAAACAAGACAGGGACTGTGTAGGTTTGTTGTGTTAAGTAGAATCTGTTTGTAATTTTCAACTGGTACATTTTTAAAGTGTAGATCCAGTCAAAAAATCTATTTTTTAGCTTTTTGGAAAACATAGGGAAGGGTTATCACCCCTGTATATTTATTTTTGCCGTACTTCTTTTTTCATCTCACTTCCTGTTGTCTCCTTCCTTTTGCAAGTAGGAGACGTTTGTAAGTTGGATGTTTGAAAGTAGGGGCCTGCCCTATATGCTCTGCAGAAATGGCGGAACAAGGTGTTGGTGTTGCCACAACATTGTAAGCCCTCAAAGTGACTCTTGGTGGGCGCTGGAGCGCCCTGCTGTGAACGATTATATCAAGAATTGTAATTACATGCCATTGTTGAACAGTGGTAGAAAAATTGGGCCTTTGGTGGTTGTGGTGCTGGTGCTCGTGCCACAACACATAAGTCCTCACAGTTACTCTGGGTGGGCACAGGAACGGACCCTGCTGTGAAATATTATATCAAGAATTGTAATTACATGCCCCTGTTAAACAGGGGCTGAAAAATTGGGCCTTAGGCACTGGTGCTGGTGCCATGACACTGCAACCTCTCCCATATACTCTAGTTGTAGTGCAGGAATGAGCCCGGCTGCAAAGCATTGCATCAAAAATTGTAATTAAACGCCCCTGTTAAACAGGGGCTGAAAAATTGGGCTGCTGGCACTGATGCTGGTGCCACGACACTGCAACCTCTCCCATATACTCTAGCTGTAGTGCAGGAATGAGCCCTGCTGCGAAGCATTGCATCAAAAATTGTAATTAAATGCCCCTGTTAAACAGTTAAACAGGGGCTGAACAATTGGGCTAGTGGCACTGGTGCTACGACACTGCAACCTCTCCCATATACTCTAGTTGTAGTGCAGGAATGAGCCCTGCTGCAAAGCATTGCATCAAAAATTGTAATTAAACGCCCCTGTTAAACAGGGGTTAAAAAATTGGGCTGCTGGCACTGGTACTGGTGCCACGACACTGCAACCTCTCCCATATACTCTAGTTGTGGTGCAGGAATGAGCCCTGCTGCAAAGCATTGCATAAAAAATTGTAATTAAATGCCCCTATTAAACAGGGGCTGAAAAATTGGGCTGGTGGCATCACCCAGAACCAAAAATGTTCTTCCAACCTATCAGTGGAGGAGGAAGAGGATAGACAATGAACATAACAGGGCAGTTACTCAGCATCAGCATAGGCAGTCTTGAAGGGATGTGATATTTCCAAAAAAAAATTATTCGGTTACATCAGCTTCAGGTGCTTTGTAGCTGTGGGTGATCCAAGACTGATTCATCTTTATGAAGGTCAGTCGATCAACCAAGTCGGTGGACAGGCGCACCCTGTGATCGGTAACAAAGCCACCAGCAGCACTGAAGGTGCATTCCGAAAGAACGCTGGATGCAGGACAGGCCAGTAGCTCAATTGCATATTGTGCACACTCTGGCCAGTGATCCATCCTCAAGACCCAGTAAGCCAGAGGATTTTCGGTGGGAAAGGTGTCCAAGTCTGACCTTGCCCCTAGGTATTCCTGCACCATGTAAATCAGGCGCTGGCGATGGTTGCTGGAACCGATCATACCTTGGGGCTGCGGACTAAAAAATTGTCTGAACGCATCGGTCAGACGGCCACCTTCTCCACCGTTCCTTCTGACCGATGCCTCAGCAACACGTTGTCCAGGACCAGGAGTTTGTAACCTCCCAGTCTCTGGGAACGCATTGCACAGACCTTTTTGCAAGGCCTCCCGGAGATGTCTCATCCTCTGCTCCCTCTGCGACGGCAAGATAAGGTTGGCAACCTTACCCTTGTACCGTGGATCAAGGAGAGTGGCCAGCCAGTAATGGTCCCTCTCCTTGATCTGAAGTATACGTGGATCCTTCTGCAGGCTTTGCAGGATCAGGGAGGCCATGCAGCGTAGGTTAGCCGAGGCATTTGGTCCGGAGTCTTCTGGGTCACTAAGGACAACATTATCCGCAGCTACCTCCTCCCAGCCACGTACAAGTCCACGGGTTTCTTGGGACTGTAAATCATCCCCACAAGACTGCTGTGGCTGATGCTGAGTGCCAGCCTCCACCTCCATGCTGACACAATCATCCTCCTCCTCCTCCTCCTCCTCCTCGTCCTCTTCCTGTGTGATGCGTGGGACAGCAGGAACACTGTCTGGATAAAGGGGGCCTTGAGAGGCAAGGAAGTCCTCCTCTTCTTGCCTCTGTTCTGCCTCAAGTGCCCTGTCCATTATTCCACGCAGCGTATGCTCCAACAGGTGGACAAGAGGTACAGTATCACTGATGCATGCACTGTCACTGCTCACCATCCTTGTGGCCTCCTCAAATGGTGACAGGACAGTGCATGCATCCCTGATCATGCCCCACTGGCGTGGGGAGAAAAAAACCAAGCTCCCCTGACCCTGTCCTGGTGCCGTAGTCGCACAGGTACTCATTGTTGGCCCTCTGCTGCGTGTGCAGCCACTGCAGCATGGCCAACGTTGAGTTCCACCTGGTGGGCATGTCACATATAAGGCGGTTCTTGGGCAGGTTCAACTCCTCTTGGAGCTCAGCCAGCCGAGTACAGGCATTAAATGATCGGCTGAAATGCACACAGACTTTCCTGGCCTGCTTCAGGACATCCTGTAAGCCCGGGTACCTGCCCAAGAATCACTGCACCACCAGGTTAAGGACGTGAGCCACACAGGGCACATGGGCCAAGCTGGCTTAAGCTGGCGTGGCGTCAACCATCTCTCGGCCTGCCCCTGCAGAGCTGATAAAAACATCCACCCCAGTGTGGCTCCTGTCCCCCAAACAAACCAGCGCAAGCACAGCATGGCATCGTTCTGCCTGTGTACTTGTGTAGTCCCTTGAACTCCTATGGAGCGCCACTGGTTCTGAGCACTGGAAGAGGCCATGGAGGAAGAATAAGAGGAGGGGGTGGAGGAGAGAGGTGTGTCACAACCAGTAGTAGCATTTTGGAGGCGTTGTGGTGGAACAACCTCCAACACTACTGCACCTTGTCCTGCATCCTTCCCAGCTGCCAGAAGAGTGACCCAATGGGCCGTGAAAGACAGGTAACGTCCCTGTCCATGCCTGCTGGACCATGAGTCAGCGGTAATATGCACCTTACCGCTGACCACCCTGTCCAGCGAGGCAAGGACATTGCCTTCCACATGCCGGTAGAGAGTCGGAATCACCTTCCGTGAGAAAAAGTGGAGTTGGAGTTCCCAGCTGATGAGGAGCAAGGAGAGGTCCGCTTTGTTCTCTGGTGTGGGTCTTTGAGGTACACTTGTCAACGAGCTGCATGGCAGGTCAACATATGTCTGGTCAAGCATGTGGTGCCCAAGTGGCTGATGTTTTGGCCATGTGAGATACGCTTGAGACATATGTTGCAAATAGCAGTGGTGCGATCTGATGCACTCGTCTCAAAAAAGGCCCACACCGAAGAACTTTTAGAATAACGCGCAGAGGCAGCACCCTGCACAGGCGGAGCTCTGTGGTGTGTTTCAGTCGGTGTGCTGTCCCTAAGCTGGCCCCCGGAGGGCATCCTGCCTCATTGGACATGTGCCTCCTCCTCCTCCTCTCTCCTACCAGGCACCCACGTGGAGTCAGTGCCCTCATCATCCCCTCCCTCTTCATCGCTGGAGCAAACCTGGCAGTATGCTGCAGCTTGTGGAACATGACTGCCAGATTGCTGTCCTTCTTGAGCATCCCCTCTCTCTGCATTCACGCTACTGCCTTCCTCTAGCTGAGTATCATCATCAAAGCCTACAAAACACTGGGCATCCTCCTGGAGCATGTACCCAACACTGTGCTCAAAGAGTTCAGGAGACTCCTCAGGAGGATGTGGTGGGTCTAGGGAAGGAGTCACTGATGATGACATTGAGACGAGGGAAGACGATGCGTTGGCAGCTGCTTTGCTAGTACCCTGAGCCTGGGTGAGAGAGGATGAGGAGGATGAAGAGGACTTCGTCATCCACTCTACCAAGTCTTCGGCATGATGCGGCTCAACACATCCAGCTGCCGAAAAGGACAAGCGTGTCCCATGGCCACGTGCTGATGATGACGATGCACCGCGTCCACGACCAGCACTGTTGTCTCTAGACACAGAGCCTGCTTTTATCGGCTCGTGCCTGTCTGCCTCTCCTTGTTGGCCTTCCAGACATGGTAATGGCCCGAAGGGAGATGGGAAAACCAGCAATTGGGTAGTGTATATTGTGCTAGAGGCACATAACACCCACTAACTCCTGCAGATGGCAGATAGCTCAATTAAAGAAGAGCTATATAGGTGGATATAATGGTGTATAGTGCGGTCAGGGCACGCAGACAACACGCACAATCTCCTACAACTGACTGCAAGCTCTATTAGAGAAGAGCAAAATAGATAGCTATATAGGGGGATATAATGGTGTATAGTGTGGTCAGGGCACGCAGACAACACACACAATCTCCTACAACTGACTGCAAGCTCTATTACAGAAGATCAATATAGCTAGCTATATAAGTGGATATAATGATGTATAGTGTGGTCAGGGCACGCAGACAACACGCACAATCTCCTACAACTGACTGCAAGCTCTATTACAGAAGAGGAATATAGCTAGCTATATAGGTGGATATAATGGTGTATAGTGCGGTCAGGGCACGCAAACAACACGCACAATCTCCTACAACTGACTGCAAGCTCTATTACAGAAGAGCAATATAGCTAGCTATATAGGTGGATATAATGGTGTATAGTGCGGTCAGGACACACAGACAACACGCACAATCTCCTACAACTGACTGCAAGCTCTATTACCGAAGAGCAATATAGCTAGCTATATAGGTGGATATAATGGTGTATACTGCGGTCAGGGCACACAGACAACACCCACGAACTCTTGCAGATTGCTAAAAGCTCAATTACAGAAGAGCAAGAATGAAAAATCGGCCGATAACAAACGGTGTATATATATACATACATATATATATATACACAGAGAACACCCACTAACTCCTACAGATGCCAACACACTACACAAGGCCGCCGTGCTGGCGGCCTTATATAGTGTGGGGCGTGTACTACACAACCTGAGCTATGATTGGCCACAGGCATCCTGCCTGTGGCCAATCATGGCTCTCCTCGCTGTCGGCGCTGTGATTGGCCAAGCATGCTTCGCCAATCGATGGTGCAGTGCATTGTGGGCCGTGAACGCCACACGAATTTGGCGCGAACGGCCCATAACGTTCAGTGCGAACAGCCAATGTTCGAGTCGAATGTATGTTCGACTCGAACATGAAGCTCATCCCTACTGGCCAACAAGAGATACTATCATCATCATTCTTGTCTGGAAGGGGCACAACAAAGCATATATTTCTCATTAGAGCTGAATTATCAACTCTTTCTATTGATTAAATTTGGGTTATGTGTCCATATAAGGGCGTTGATGTCACCAGAATTCCACCCCTTTATTTAAGTGTGCTGCGGGGTGAGGAATGACCCTGTCCACAGCTGATTGGACTAGAAAATAGAGATGCATTGGGGGATGCCCAAGCCCACCTCCTCCCCTGGCTATTGAGTTGTCTGGCCTGGGCTGTACAGCCTCAATAGACCCTGCTGCACACCCCAGCCCCCCTTGCCATTACATACCTCCAGTGCTGGAGGTGGCGGAACTGCAGTCCCCTGCGTTCCCACTGAAAAAAGCACTGCACAGAACCAAGGTTCATTTTGTGGTGCTAAGCACTTTGGGTGCAATTTGTTAATGATAATAGAAAAGCAGTAAAATAGACCTCTTGCAGACTGTAGGTGGACAAAATCTTTCCTGATCCCCCGAGAGGCAATGGGATATTCCCTGGGTCAACTTTAATTATAAATGTCAGTACCCAGTTAAATTATGTACATTTAGGAAAGAATCCAGGCCTTTCTTAAAGCAATCTACTGAGCTGGCCAGAGCCACCTCTGGAGGGAGTCTATTCCACATTTTCACAACTCTTACTGTTACATAGTTAGTAAGGTTGAATAAAAACCCCAGTCCAACCTGAGTGTGGGTGCATGTCTACAATTCTCCCTATCCCTGTATATTATGTCTCATTGAGATGCTCATCTATTATATTACTATTTATTTAAGGTACCCATATAGCATCGTCAAATTACGCAGAGATCCACACACACACATCGGCCCCTACCTTCAAGGAGCCCACAATCCAAGGTCCCCAACTCACATTCATATGCTAGAGCCAATCTTGGACAGAAGCCAATTAACTACCAGCATGTCTTTTGGAGTGTGGGAGGAAACCCACACAGGTAGAACATGCAAACTCCAGGCAGGTAGCATCGTGGCTGGGATTCGAACTAGTGACCCTTTTTACTGATAGGCAAGAGTGCTACCCCCTAAACTGCTGTGCCATACTGAACTGTGAAGAAACATTTCCGTATTTGGAGATTAAGGCCCCTTTCACACGGGACCGATCAGTAATGATCCGCCCCGTGATGATCCGCTCGCTCAGCGGGGATCGCTCTGTTGTCCCCGCTGAGCCGGCTGCGGACAGGGCGGTCTCTCCTCACACTGTGCGGGGACCGCCCTGTCAGCTCTCCGCTCTCCTCTATGGGGATCGGATGAGCATGGACCGTGTGTCCGTGTTCATCCGATCCGCTCTGCAGACGGATAGAAAAATAGGATTTTCCTCCGTCTGCAGAATCGGACTGTTGCGGAGGCGGAGGAAATCGGGTGTCTGTGGATGTTCATCCGCAGACACCCGCTATCCCATAGGGATGAATGTATGCCCGTATTTCATCCGCAAACGGATGGATGAAATACGGACATATCATCCGCATGTGTGAAAGGGGCCTAAATCTCTTTTCATCCAGATGTAAACAGTGTCCCCCTGTCCTTTGTGATGATGTTAAAGTGAATAACTCAACACCAAGTTCACTATATGGACCCCTTATATATTTATGCATGGTGGTCATACCCAGGCCTCTTATGAGTTTGGTTTTATGGTTGTATGTTTGTTTTGAGAACTGGAGTCCAAAACTGAACTACATATTCCAGATGAGGTCTCACTAATGATTTGCCGTCTCTCAATCTGGAGTATATACCTCTCTTAACTCTGTTGGTTTATATTTACTCTGTTGGATTTTGTCATATGTTGCAAGTATCATATGGACTTTGTTCTGTCTGAAGTTTCAATAAACGCATCTCTCTGGAATAGGGATGAGCTTGGTGTTCAAGTCGGAGCGCATGTTCGACTCGAACACCGGCTGTTCGCCTGTTTGGCGAATCCAGAACTTTGTGGGTCATTCGCGTCATATTCGTGTGGCACTCACGGCCCACAATGCACTGCACCATCGCAGTGCATTGCTGGCTCATGATTGGCCAAGCATGCACTGTGACCCTGCATTCTTGGCCAAACACAGCGCCGGCAGCGAGGAGAGCCAATTATAGCTCAGGGAGTTTAGTACACGCCCCACACTATATAAGGCCGCAAGCGAGGCAGCCTTGTGTAGTGTGTTGGCGTGTAGGGAAAGAGCAGGATAAGCAGGGACAGTGTCTTTTTGCTTGTTAACCTAGCGCAGTTACAGTGGGTGTTGTGTGCCTCCTGCACAGTATACACCTGAAGATACCCCTTATTGCTGGTGTCATTCTGGTTCTCTAACACAGGCATCTGCAGAACTTACAGTGGGTTTTGTGTGCCTCCTGCACAGTATACACCTGAAGCTACCCCTTATTGCTGGTGCTGTTCTGTTTCTCTAACACAGGCATCTGCAGCAGTTACAGTGGGTGTTGTGTGCGTCCTGCACAGTATACACCGGAAGCTACCCCTTACTGCTGGTGTTCTGTTTCTGTAATACGCCATCTGCAGCACTTACAGTGGGTGTTGTGTGCCTCCTGCACAGTATACACCTGAAGCTACCCCTTATTGCTGGTGCTGTTCTGTTTCTCTAACACATGTATCTGCAGCAGCTACAATGGGTGTTGTGTGCCTCCTGCACAGCATACACCTGAAGCTACCCCTTATTGCTGGTGTTGTTCTGTTTCTGTAACACAGGCATCTGCAGCAGTTAGAGTGGGTGTAGTGTGCCTCCTGCGCACTATACACCTGAAGATACCCCTTATTGCTGGTGTCGTTCTGTTTCTCTAACACAGGCATCTGCAGCAGTTACAGTGGGTGTTGTGTGCCTCCTGCACAGTATACATCTGAAGATACCCCTTATTGCTGGTGTTGTTCTGTTCCTCTAACACAGGCATCTGCAGCAGTTACAGTGGGTGTAGTGTGCCTCCTGCACAGTATACACCTGAAGCTACCCCTTATTGCTGGTGTTCTGTTTCTGTAACACAGGCATTTACAGCAGTTAGAGTGGGTGTAGTGTGCCTCCTGCACAGTATACACCTGAAGCTACCCCAATTGCTATTGTTCTTCAGCAATCTGGCATTCATGTTCCACCAGCTGCAGCATACTGCCAGGTTTGCTCCAGTGATGAAGAGGGAGGGGATGATGAGGTCACTGACTCCATGTGGGTGCCTTATAGGAGAGAGGAGGTGGAAAATCTCCAATGAGGCAGGATGCCCTCCTGGGGCCAGCTTAAGGGCAACACACTGACTGAATCACACTGCAGAGCTCCGCCTGTGCATATTACCGCTGACTCATGGTTCAGCAGGCATGGACAGGGACGTTACTTATCTCTTACGGCCCAATGGGTCACTCTTCTGGCAGCTGGGAAGGATGCAGGACAAGGTGCAGTAGTGCTGGAGGTTGTTCCGCCACCACGCCTCCAAAATGCTAATACTGGTTGTGACACACCTCTCTCCTTCACCCACTCCTCTTCTTCTTCCTCCATGGCGTCTTCCTGTGTGTTGTCCTCGGAACCAGCAGTGCTCCGTAGGCGTTCAAGGGGCTACGCAAGTACGCATGCAAAAAGATGCCATGCTGTGCTTGCACTGGTGTGTTTGGAGGACAGGAGCCACACTGGGGCAGATATTTTGTCAGCTCTGCAGGGGCAGGCCGAGGGGTGGTTGACACCATGCCAGCTTAAGCCAGGAATGGTGGTTTGCGACAATGGCACCAACCTCTTCTCCGCCCTCCGACAGGGACAACTGACCCATGTGCCCTGTGTGGCTCACGTCCTTAACCTGGTGGTACAGCGGTTCTTGGGTAGGTACCCAAGCTTACAGGATGTCCTGAGGCAGGCCAGGAAAGTCTGTGTGCATTTCCGCCGATCATATAATGCCAGGGCTCGGCTGGCTGAGCTCCAAGAGGAGTTGAACCTGCCCAAGAACCGCCTTATATGTGACATGCCCACCAGGTGGAACTCAACGTTGGCCATGCTGCAGCGGCTGCACACACAGCAGAGGGCCATCAATGAGTACCTGTGCGACTACGGCACCAGGACAGGGTCAGTGGACCTCGGTTTTTTTTCACCACGTCAGTGGGGCATGATCAGGGATGCATGCACTGTCCTGTCACCATTTAAAGAGGCCACAAGGCAGAACAGAGGCAGGAATAGGAGGACTTCCTTGCCTCTCAAGACCCCCTTATCCAGACAGTGTTCCTGCTGTCCCACCCATCACACAGGAAGAGGACGAGGAGGAGGGTTGTGTCAGCATGGAGGTGGAGCCTGGCACTCAGCATCAGCCACAGCAGTCTTTTAGGGATGATTTACAGTCCCGAGGAAACCCGTGGACTTGTACATGGCTGGGAGGAGGTGGCTGCGATTCATGTCACCCTTAGTGACCCAGAGGACTCTGGACCGAATGCCTCAGCTAACCTACGCTGCATGGCCTTCCTGATCCTGCAAAGCCTGCGGAAGGATCCTCGTTTTCTTCGGATCAAGGAAAGGGACCATTACTGGCTGGCCACTCTCCTTGATCCACGGTACAAGGGTAAGGTTGCAGACCTTATCTTGCCATCACAGAGGGAGCAGAGGATGAGACATCTCCAGGTGGCCTTGCAGAAAGGTCTGTGTAACGCGTTCCCAGAGACCGGGAGGTTACAAACTCCTGGTCCTGGACAACGTTTTTCTGAGGCTTCGGTCAGTCACAGAAGGAGCGGTAGAGAAGGTGGCCGTCTGACCGATGTGTTCAGACAATTTTTTAGTCCGCAGCCCCAAGGTATGATCGGTTCCAACAACCATCGCAAGCCTCTGATTTACATGGTGCAAGAATACCTAGGGGCAAATTCAGACTTGGATACCTTTCCCACCGAAAATCCTCTGGCTTACTGGGTCTTGAGGATGGATCACTGGCCAGAGCTTGCACAGTACGCAATTGAGCTACTGGCATGTCCTGTATCCAGTGTTCTTTTGGAAAGCACCTTCAGTGCTGCTGGTGGCTTTGTAACCTATCACAGGGTGCGCCTGTCCACTGACTCGGTTGATCGACTGACCTTCATAAATATGAATCAGTCTTGGATCACCACCAGCTACCAAGCACCTGAAGCTGATGTAACCGAATAATTTTTTTTGAAATGTCACATCCCTTCAAGACTGCCTATGCTGATGCTGAGTGACTGTCCTGTTATGTTGACTAACTATCCTCTTCCTCCTCAATGATCCTGCTGATATGTTGGAAGAACATTTTTGGTTCTGGGTGATGCCACCAGCCCAATTTTTCAGCCCCTGTTTAACAGGGGCATGTAATACAATTTTTGATGCAATGCTTTGCAGCAGGGCTAATTCCTGCACTTCAACTAGAGTATCTGGGAGAGGTTGCAGTGTTGTGGCACCAGCAAGCAGTGCCTAATTACAATTCTTGATATAATATTTCACAGCAGGGCCCGTTCCTGTGCCCACCAAGAGTAACTGTGAGGACTTATAGTGTTGTGGCACCAGCACCACAACCACCAAAGGCCCAATTTTTCTACCACTGTTTAACAATGGCATGAAATTACAATTCTTGATATAATCGTTCACAGCAGGGTGCTCCAGCGCCCACCAAGAGTCACTTTGAGGGCTTACAGTGTTGTGGCAACACCAACACCTTGTTCCGCCATTTCTGCAGAGCATATAGGGCAGGCCCCTACTTTCAAACATCCAACTTACAAATGTCTCCTACTTGCAAACGGAAGGAGACAACAGGAAGGGAGATGAAAAAAGACGGACGGCAAAAAAAATTATACAGGGGTGATAACCCTTCCCTATGGTTTCCAAAAAGCTTAAAAATTGATTTTTTTGACTGGGGCTACACTTTAAAAATTTCAAAAAAGTTTAAAAAGTTCAAAATTACAAACAGATTCTACTTAAAGTCGTTGTAAACCCTTACAACCAACTTTGACCTACAGGTAAACCTAGATTAAGGCTTACCTGTAGGTTCAAGAAATATCTCCTAAACCTATACGGTTTAGGAGATATTTACCCGAAGACAGCCACTGCTGTCTATGGCGCATGCACCATAGACAGCGGCGCGCAGGCGCACTGGGCAGACCACAGATCACGGCGATATGCCGTGAGTGTCAGCTCCCGTGCGCATGCGTGAGAGTGATGTCATCACGGCTCCGGCGAATCACAGCGCCGTCGCAGCGAGACCCGGAAGTCGCTCTGGGATACATGGCAGCGGCGAAGAGGAAGACGGAGAACCGCTTCGGGGGCTTCGTTCTCAGGTAAGTTATTCATAATGAGCTAGTATGCTATGCATACTAGTTCATTATGCCTTTGCCTTACAGGGTGTGTTTTTATTTTTTATTTTTTTTGCCTTTACTTCCTCTTTAACACAACAAACCTACACAGTCCCTGTCTTATTTACATTGCCTATATATATATAAAATAGGATTTTTATATACAGCTTACCTGTAAAATCCTTTTCTTGAGAGTACATCACGGGACACAGGAGCTTCATTACATAGTGGGTTATATAGGCACCTCTGGTGATTGGACACTGGCTAACCCCCAATTAAGGAGAATTACTCCCCTATATAACCCCTCCCATAAGGGAGGCACCTCAGTTTTGTAGCAAAGCAATAAGAAGCCACGTAAAACCCAAGAGGGGCGGGAGCTCTGTGTCCCGTGCTGTACTCTCAAGAAAATAATTTTACAGGTAAGCTGTATATAAAAATCCTATTTTCTTGATCATACATCACGGGACACAGGAGCTTCATTACATGGGAATGTCCCAAAGCAATGCTCAGTTTGAGGGGAGGGAGACACAGATCATAATTATAGACCGCCAAGGACCAGAGGATCTAAACTGCAGCCTGCAGTACACTGCGCCCAAAGGCGATATCCTCTTGCCCTCTGACATCCACCTGATAGAATCTGGTGAATATGTGGACTGATGACCAAGTTGCAGCCTTACAGATCTGAGCCAGGGAGGCCTGGTGATGCACTGCCCAAGAAGTACTTACAGCCCTAGTTGAGTGCGCTTTCACTTGAAAAGGAGGACTCTTCCCCTTTACACTATAGGCCTGAGAAATAACTTGTCTAATCCACCTTGATAGAGTGGATTTTGATGCCGCCTGGCCCTTCCTAGTGCCTTCCGGCAAAATAAATAAGCAATCAGTCTTTCTTATCTGAGCAGTTGCCTGGAGATAGATACTGATTGCCCTTACCACATCTAAAGTGTGCAAAGATTCTTCTTCTGCGGACTGTGGATCTGGAAAAAAGGATGGTAGGATTATGTCTTGATTCAAATGGAATCCTGAAACCACCTTAAGTAGAAAGGACCTGTTGGGACGCATTACTACCCGATCCTTATGAATAATTAGATACGGCTCCTTGCTGGAGAGAGCTGCCAGCTCTGACACTCTTCTAGCCGAGGATATGGCTATCAAGAAAACCAATTTTTTAGTCAAAAGAACTAATGAAGCCAGATGCAAATGTTCAAATTGTTGTCCCTGCAATGCCGAGAGAATTTCAGATGGGCATACCGGAGGTTTGACTTGCGGCCTTAACCGCATAGTCCCCTGGATGAAAGCCCACACAAGGGAATGTGATGCAAGTGGCTTCTGGAAAAACACTGACAAGGCCGAAATCTGCTCCTTGATAGTGCTTATGGCCAAATTCATTTCTAGGCCTGACTGAATGAAAGCCAAGATCCTGCTAATGACATACTTTCTAGGATGCCATTCCCTGAGTTCACACCAGGAAACATATGCCCTCCAGATTTTGTAGTAAATAAGCCTGGAGGCTGGCTTTCTGGCATTGACCAGAGTAGAAAGGACTGGCTCCGAAAGTCCACGATCTCTCAGAATGTGGGTCTCAGCAGCCAAACCGTTAAATTCAGACTGTGTAAAGCAGGATGGTAAATTGGACCCTGTGAGAGCAGATCTGGCCGGAGAGGAAGGATCCACGGCCTGCCTACTGCCAACTTCATGATCTCTGCGTACCACGATCGCCTGGGCCAAGCCGGGGCTACCAAAAGAACCGACTTTGTTTCCCTCTTGACTCTTCCCAGGAAGCGTGACAGAAGCGGGTATGGTGGGAAGGCATAAATTAGATTGTACCGATCCCAGGAAACTGTCAGAGAATCTGACCCCTGAGCAAGTGTATCTCTTGTCCTTGACATGAATTTGTCCAGTTTTCTGTTGAATCTGGACGCAAACAGATCAACGTCTGGAGTGCCCCACTTGTGACATATGTTCTGAAATATGTCGGGGTGTAGAGCCCATTCTCCTGGGCATAACTGTTGGCGGCTTAGAAAGTCTGCTTGCCAATTTTCCACTCCTGGAATGAAGACTGCAGAAAGGCATGGAACATGCCTTTCTGCCCAAGCAAGTATGCAATTCACCTCTCTTTGTGCAACCAGACTCCTGGTGCCACCTTGGTGATTGATATAGGCCACAGCTGTAGCATTGTCGGACTGAACTCGAACAGGGAGACCCTGTAGTCTGTAAGACCAGTTTATGAGAGCCATATAAACTGCCCAAATTTCCAGAATATTTATGGGCAATAAATTCTCGGTCGCAGACCATTTCCCCTGCGTGCATACCTCCTCCAACACTGCTCCCCAGCCCGTCAGGCTGGCCTCTGTAGTTATAATCTTCCATGGAAGAGGAAGAATAGTTTTGCCTTTCAGCAGATTCTTGGTCTGTAACCACCAAACAAAACTCTTGCGTGTCCCTGGGGATAGACACATAGGAAGGTCCAAGGCCTGGAGCTTCCTGTTCCAAGCTGCAAGGATGCATCTTTGCAAAGGCCTTGAGTGGAACTGGGCGAATGGAACGGCCTCGAAGGAGGCGACCATTTTCCCTAACAGTCTCATACACAACCCAATGGGGGAAGTTCTTCTGCCCAGAATTAGGCGCACCAGAGCCCCTATAGCCATGGCCTTTGGCCTTGGTAGAAACACCCCGCCCTGAGCAGTGTCGATGACCATGCCCAGATACTCCAACCTGGTAGCAGGCTGTAGGGACGACTTTTCTAGGTTTATAATCCAACCTAGGTGTTTCAGGTGTTCTAATGTTTTGGTAACACTGTGGTTCAAGAGCGCTACTGTTTGCTCTATGAGTAGCAAATTGTCTAGATAAGCCATCACGGTTATACCCTGTGCTCTTAGGTTTGCCAAGAGAGGGTCTAGAATCTTTGTGAAGACTCGAGGAGCTGTATCGAGACCGAACGGCAGGGCCACAAATTGAAAATGGCGCTGATCTACCGCGAACCTTAGATACTTTTGGTGTGTGGAAAAAATTGGCACATGGAGATATGCATCTTTTATATCTATCGATGCCATGAATTCTCCCCCTTGCAGGGAACAGACCACAGAGCGTATTGACTGCATTCGGAAAGACTGGATGTGCAAAAACTGGTTTAGATCCTTCAGATCCAGGATAGGTCTGACACCTCCATTTTGCTTTGGAACAGTGAAGAGATTTGAGTAAAACCCTGAACCCTGTTCTTTTGGGTCCACTTCCACTATCACCCCCTGGGATAGCAAGTGATCTAAGGCCAGAAGTAGCGGTTTTTGCTTTATTGGATCCTTGACCTTAGGAAGCGAGAAAGTGGAATCTCCTGAAACTCTGGCTTGTAGCCCAGAGATATCAAAGAGGTTACCCACTTGTCCCGAATCTCTTCCCGTCAGGCTTCTGCAAACTGCGGGAACCTTCCCCCCACTCGGCCGAGTGGGGGCACCCCTTCACAAGGAAGCTTTTGGGCTCTGCTTGGCAGGCTTTCGCCCCCATGTCTTTTTCTTCCCCTGGGCTTGACCTTGGGCCTTTCCTCTAGAGGGAGGTTGGGAAGGCCGTCGCCACTGCTTAGAGCTTGATGCTCCGGGAGAAAGAGAACGCCTAAATGATGAACGTTTTCTCTTTTTGATTGGAAGGAGAGTAGATTTACCCCTGTAATCTTTTGGACGAATTTATCTAATTCCTCCCCAAATAAGCGCTCCCCCTTAAACGGGAACCCAGTCAAATACTTCTTACACAACAGCTCAGCTGCCCAATTTTTTAGCCATAGGGCCCTTCGCCTGTGTACCAACAGGAGAGATAAACAAGATGCTTGTTGGACAGAATCCAAAATCGCATCAATCATAAAACACAGAATTTGAGGAATTTCTGCATAATTCTCCACTTCCTCACTGGGAAGGAGGCCAAGCATCTGCTTAACCTGTTCCTTGAGGAACTGACACAACCCCACAGTTGCGACTGTAGGTTGCACCACAGCGCCAGCCATGGAAAAGGAGGCTTTCAATAACATTTCCAGCTTCTTATCAGTTGGATCCTTAAATACCTGAGCATTATCCAAAGGACGGGTCAGGTTTCTATTCACACAAGAAACAGCCGCATCGACAGATGGGACCCCCCATTTCTTGGTGAAACTTTCCTCCAGAGGATAAAGCATAGAAAACCTTTAAGGAGGAGCAAACAGTTTATCGGGATGTCCCCAATCCTCATACAACAATTTATCCATTAAGGGATGAATTGGGAAGGAATAGGCAGTCTGTGGGATTCTCCTGACCCCCAGGGAAGAAACAGAGGACGTAGCGACTTCAGCAGCGGGGATTCTGAATGTGGTACGCACCAACTCAGTATAATATTGAACCTGCTTTCTAAGAGCCTGGGAGGAGTGGACTCTCTCCTCTTCCTCTGATTCATCCGACTGCTCTTGATCCCTATCCCATGATAGGGATCTCTCCTCATTGTCAGAGGTGTCATCTGAAAGAGGAATCTCAGCAGAGGGAGGGTATCTACCCCTTTTCCTGCTATCTTTTCAGGGAAGCTGAAATACAATTCATAATTCTCCCTTCAAAATCCTCCAATGTAGCCTTGTCTTCAGTGACATACACTGGGGCTGAAACATTAGGCGAGGCTGAAAAACCTGACAGGGGCACTGACTCATCCTGTGAGGCTGGCTCCAGTCTTGCAGGGGGGATGGTAATCTACAGGCATCTTTAGGACCCCTAGACCTAGGCGGTGATTTACCAGTGCCCTTGTTATCTCCACCTGAGACCCTCTTACGAGGAGACATAGTCCTAAGCTACAAAGCAGAGGTACTAGTACAAAAGTGCAATCACTGTTGTGCTACAAGTCTCACAATAAACATATATGCTTAAACTGCACAACCTGATGCTGAGTAGGTGTCTTAGGTTTGCCTGGATCCAACTCCTTAGGATGCTTACTGCCCACAGCTCTGTGTCCTCCACTTACAGCCCCCTGGCATTCTGGGCTTTTTAAAACTGCCGCTTTGGCGCCTGCGCAGTCAGCGTGCACGGCCCGCAACCACACCCCCCTCCTTCCATTAGTATGGGAGCACGCTAGCCGCGCGTGCACACGCGCACACACGAGGACTGACGGTCATCCAAGGGGGGGAGAGAATCACCTACGGAGCCGCGTGGGACCCCTAGACTATGTGGGACCTCTCTCTTATCTCTATTGTGGCAGAGTCTGCAACGAAATATGTGAGCCATCTGAAAACAGGCTTCACTGAGCGTGTGTATTTGAAAGGCATAGTATACATCAGGCAGGTCTTACTCCCTCTAGTGGTGGAAACCAGGTAAGACATACAACTACTCACATGAAGAATCCACAATATATGATTTATATAGGATTAAAGGGGTTGTAAAGGTTCATTTTTTCTTTTCTACATAGGTTCCTTTAAGCTAGTCCATTGTTGGTTCACTTGCCTTTTCCTTCGATTTCCCTTCTAAATGTTTTTTTTCTTTGTCTGAATATCTCACTTCCTGTTTCTCCTCAGTAAACTTCACACCATCATCCGAGCGGTGGTTAGTCAGCCAGAACAGCTTACTGAACAGCTTACTGAGGAGGAACAGGAAGTGAGAAATTCGGACAAAGAAACAAAGAAAAAAAACATTTAGAAGGGAAATCGAAGGAAAAGATAAGTGAACCAACAATGCACTAGCATAAAGGAACCTATTTAGAAAATAAAAAAACGAACCTTTACAACCCCTTTAACTTCTCTTACCTGTCCCCGCTGCAGGAATTTCTGAAAACAGACAGATTCCAGCTTTCACCTATCACGGCGGGCAGAGTTGTGCCAACCTTCAGGATTTTTTGGGTACCTTCTCAGAGAAACCTCTTACCTGGACCTTGTAAAAGACTCTGCCAGAAACTTTCGTGCCACTATGTAAATAGTACACCAGCGTCCATTTGGACAGCTGTCTCCTTTGACCGCAAGAAGTCATAGAGGAACCAAGTTCCTCAAAACTCCTTTCCCCTTCCCCGCTTTGGTCGAGCGCCACCTGGAGTGGGGAGTACAGACTGCACCTGCCTACAAGAAGCTTGTCTGCTGCTGAATTATTCTGCTGTAGGTTCAAGGCCATTAAAGTGATAAGTGCTTATAGCGGAAGGAGGAATGCAAGCGACAGAAGGCTTAATGACTTGGCCAGGTGGAAGGTGTTCCGTACCACTGAAGTAAATTCATCACTAATAATGTGAGCCTACCGAGAACATGCTCTCATCAACTTTAACTACTAAAAATGATTTTAGAATACACCAAACAAAACGTATTTATTAACATAACCAGAATCCTCTACATAAAATATATTTAACGGAGACCTTTTAAAAAAAAAAATTACACCTCAATATATATATATAAAATAATTCTAATGCATATAGATTATGTTTTTCTTTACAGAGATACATGGTATCTTTTATTTTCAAGCAAAACAGTTTTTGTGTTCAGGTCAGGTCTGAACAGAATTATGTAACATTTTGGGAAAAATATACAACCAAGAAGTCCAGAACTTGAGGCCAATATAGCAAAAACCTCCACAGCCACCGTGTATTTCCCTCTGGTGCTCAGATAGGCCGGGATCATGGCGATCCAGACACTGCAGAACACCAGCATGCTGAAGGTGATGTACTTGGCTTCATTAAAACTGTCCGGTAATGTCCTGGCTAAAAAAGCGATAATGAAACTCACAGCTGCCAGAAGCCCCATATATCCCAGGACAGAGTAGAAGCCGATAACTGAACCCTCATTACACTGAATGATGACCTTCCCCTGATAAGAGTGAGTGTCCCGATCCTGGAAGGGAGGAGAAATAGACAACCAAGTGACACAGATTAAGACTTGAACCAGTGATAAGACACCAATGATAAAAGTCGGTAGTTTGGCTCCCATCCATTTCCTCCAGGGGCTCCCAGGTTTGGTGGCTTTAAAAGCAATACACACCATGATACTTTTGGCAAGAAGAGAAGAGACGGCAACTGAGAAGATGACACCAAAAGAGGTGACACGGAGCATGCAGGTCACATCTACTGGATGGCCGAGGAACAAGAAGACACAGAGGAAGCTCAGCATGATGGAGACCAGGAGAAGATAGCTCAGGTTTCGGTTATTAGCTTTAACAATGGGGGTGTCCTGGTAATGTATAAATATCCCCAATATTAAACCAGTCAGAAGACAACAGAGGATGGAGACAGCCGAAAATACTACAGCAATGGTGTCAGTGTAGAAGAGGAAATCCACCAACTTTGGAACACACCGATCCTTCTTCTCATTTGGCCATTCTTCATCAGGACATTTCATGCAGTTTTCACTGTCTGCAGGAAGAACAAAAGAAACACAATGAACATCGGGGTCAGAGTTTCTCAAATAACAAATTGGCTTGACTCACAGCTAGCCATCAGATTTCCATTAGTACATTGTGGGAACGTTAAAGAAACTATAAGGCCGCGTACACACGGGCGGACTGTTCGCCCAACTTTGTCCGCTGAACAGTGTTTCAGCGGACAGTCCGCTCGTGTGTGGGCGTTCAGAGGACAGTTTCAGCGGACAGTTTGACGAACAAGGTTTTTCGGAAATTCCGAAAAACTGTCCGCTGAAACTTTGTTTGAGCGAACAGTCCGCCCGTGTGTAGGCTTGTTCGACAAACTAAGTTCCGCGCATGCTCAGAAAGGCTTAACACGCCGAAAGTTATAATGCAGTGTATAGGACGTCGTATTTTTCGTCCCGTCGTACGTGCCGTTCACGTCATCGCGCACGGTTTCAGCAAACTGTTCGTTCGTCGTGTGTGGCCATGTCCGTCCATGCTAATTTTGAGCGGACTGTTTGCCGAAACTGTTTGACGGACAAAGTTGGGCGAACAGTCCGCCCGTGTGTACGCGGCCTAACACATGACCTAAATATTTTATTTTTAAATGTTATTATAGAGCAGGGTTTCTCAACCAGGTTCCAAGGAACCTTAGGGTTCCTCCAGAGGGTGCTCAGGGTGAACAATGAGCATTTTCTTCTGCCCCGTACACGCCCCGTACATCGGAAAAATCTTGGATGGTTTTTCCGACGGAATTCCGCTCAAGCTTGGCTTGCATACACATGGTCACACAAAGTTCTCTGAACTTTTGACCGTCAAGAACGCGGTGACGTACAACACAATAACGAGCCGAGAAAATGAAGTTCAATTCTTCCGAGCACGCATCAAATTGTTTCCGAGCATGCGTAGGAATTTTGCGTGTCGGAATTTGTTACAGACGATCAAATTTTTCCGACCAAAAAATAGAGAACCTGCTCTCAATCTTTTGCTGGCTGGAATTCCGCCAGCAAAAGTCCGGTGGAGCATACACATGGTCGGAATTTCCGACTAAAAGCTCTCATCGGACTTTTGCTGGCGGAATTTCCACTCGTGTGTAAGGGGCATTCTTCTCAAAAATGTATCCCACTGACACTATTGATCTTTTTAACTTTCTGTAAGGGTTAATTCTTTCCAATGACCACGACTGTAAGGAGTAGGGATGAGCCGAACACCCCCCCGGTTCGGTTCGCACCAGAACTTTCGAACGGACACCAAATTCGAACGAACGTTAGAACCCCATTGAAGTCTATGGGACTCGAACGTTCGAAATGAAAAGTGCTAATTTTAACGGCTAATATGCAAGATACTGTCCTAAAAAGGGTTTGGGGACCTGGCTCCTGCCCCAGGGGACATGGGTCAATGCCTAAAATGTTTCTTAAAATGGCCGTTTTGGCGGGAGCACTGATTTTAATGACGATTAAAGTGAAAAAAAAAGTGAAATATTCCTTTAAATATGGTGCCTGGGGGGTGTCTGTAGTATGCCTGTGAAGTGCCACGTGTTTCCCGTGTTTAGAACAGTCCCTGCACAAAATGACATTAAACGGAAATAACACCATTTAAAACTGCTTGCGGTTTTAATGTTATATCTGGTTCCTGCAATATGGTTGAAAATCATTGAGAAAAATGGCATGGGTAGCCCTCCCTGCCCATTACCAGCCTATTTGGGTCTTGTACGCATATTAAGGGGAACCCCGTACCCATATTAAAAAAAGGAAATGCGTGTGGCCCCCAGGCCCTATATACTCAGAACAGCAGTATACAGGCGGTGCAAACAAGACAGGGACTGTGTAGGTTTGTTGTGTTAAGTTGAATCTGTTTGTAATTTTCAACTGGTACATTTTTAAAGTGTAGCTCCAGTCAAAAAAACTATTTTTAAGCTTTTTGGAAAACATAGGGAAGGGTTATCACCCCTGTATAATTTGTTTTGTCGTCCATCTTTTTTCATCTCACTTGCTGTTGTCTCCTTCCGTTTGCAAGTAGGAGATGTTTGTAAGTTGGATGTTTGAAAGTAGGGGCCTGCCCTATATGCTCTGCAGAAATGGCGGAACAAGGTGTTGGTTTTGCCACAACATTGTAAGCCCTCAAAGTGACTCTTGGTGGGCGCTGGAGTGCCCTGCTGTGAACGATTATATCAAGAATTGTAATTACATGCCATTGTTGAACAGTGGTAGAAAAATTGACCTTTGGTGGTTGTGGTGCTGGTGCCACAACACTATAAGTCCTCACCGTTACTCTGGGTGGGCACAGGAAGGGGCCCTCCTGTGAAATATTATATCAAGAATTGTAATTACATGTCCCTGTTAAACAGGGGCAGAAAAAATTGGCCTTAGGCACTGCTGCTGTTGCCACCACACTGCAACCTCTTCCATATACTCTAGTTTTATTGCAGGAATTAGCCCTGCTGCAAAGCATTGCATCAAAAATTGTACTTAAAGCGGTTCTTCACCCTAAAGGGGAAGTTCCGCTAGTATTATCCCTCCCCCCCTCCGGTGCCACAATCGGCACCTTTCGGGGGGGAGGGGGGTGCAGTTACCTGGATAATCCAGGTAACTGCACCCACTTCCGGCCAGACCGCCGCATGGCTCCGCCCATCGCCGCATGGCTCCGCCCCCCCCCCCGTTGTGTTCTGGGAAACACACAGTTCCCAGAGACACAGCGGGGAACCAGCGCAGCGCGACTCGCGCATGCGCAGTAGGGAACCGGGCAGTGAAGCCCTCTTGCTTCACTTCCCGATTCCCTGACAGAGGATGGCGGCGGTGGCTGCAGCGAGACGAGCGATCGCTCGTCATCTGCCGCCGACATCGCTGGAACCTGGGACAGGTAAGTGTGATATTATTAAAAGTCAGCAGCTGCAATATTAGTAGCTGCTGGCTTTTAATATTTTTTTTTTTTGTGCAGCTCCTCTTTAAACGCCCCTGTTAAACAGGGGCAGAAAAATTGGGCGTTAGGCACTGGTGCTGGTGCCACCACACTGCAACCTCTGCCATATACTCTAGTTTTAATGCAGGAATTAGCCCTGCTGCAAAGCATTGCATCAAAAATTGTAATTAAACGCCCCTGTTAAACAGGGGCAGAAAAATTGGGCCTTAGGCACTGTTGCTGGTGCCACCACACTGCAACCTCTCCCATATACTCTTGTTTGATTGCAGGAATTAGCCCTGCTGCAAAGCATTGCATCAAAAATTGTACTTAAACGCCCCTGTTAAACAGGGGCAGAAAAATTGGGCTGCTGGCATCAACCAGAACCAGAAATGTTCTTCCAACATATCAGCGGAGGAGGAAGAGGATAGACAATCAACATAACAGAACAGTCACTCAGCATCAGCATAGGCAGTCTTGAAGGGATGTGGTATTTCAAAAAAAAATATTCGGTTACATCAGTTTCAGGTGCTTGGTAGCTGTGGGTGATCCAAGACTGATTCATCTTGATGAAGGTCAGTCGATCAACTGATTCGGTGGACAGGCGCACCCTGTGATCGGTAACAAAGCCACCAGCAGCACTGAAGGTGCGTTCCGAAAGAACGCTGGATGCAGGACAGGCCAGTAGCTCAATTGCATACTGTGCAAGCTCTGGCCAGTGATCCATCCTCAAGACCCAGTAAGCCAGAGGATTTTCGGTGGGAAAGGTGTCCAAGTCTGACCTTGCCCCTAGGTATTCCTGCACCATGTAAATCAGACACTGGCGATGGGTGCTGGAACTAGGGATGAGCTTCGTGTTCGAGTCGAACGTACGTTCGACTCGAACATTGGCTGTTCGTGCGTTCGGCGAATTCCGAACGTTTTGGCCGTTCGCGTCAAAATTCGAGTGACGCGCGCGCGGACCACAATGCACTGCGTTGGCGCAGTGCATTGCTGCCCGATGATTGGCCAAGCATGCACTGTGACCCCGCATGCTTGGCCAATCGCAGCGCCGGCAGCGAGGAGAGCCATGATTGGCCACAGGCATCCTGCCTGTGGCCAATCATAGCTCAGGCTGTGTAGTGCACGCCCCACACTATATAAGGCCGCCTTTAAGGCGGCCTCCTGTAGTGTGTTACTTTGCATCTGAAGCAGTGGGTGTTCTGTGTACCTTCAACACAGTACACACCAATCGTTTTTGGCTGATTTCCTATCTTGCTGCTGTGTAGTGGTTGTTGTCTGTGCCCTGACCGCAGTATACACCACTATATTCACCTCACCTATATAGCTAGTGATCTAGCTTTAACCACTTAACAACTGCCCATTGCCGATTAACGGCTTCAGGGCGGTTGTTTAACTCTGGGAGGCCGTTAATTAACGGCCTCCCAGAATTCTGCTCTCGCGTGCCCCGAGGTGTGCGCACTCGAGAGCATCCACAGCGGCCGTTTACCACGTGATTGCTCCGTCAAATGACGGAGTGATCACTTGGAAACAAACCGGCGTCATGTTATGACGCCTGTTCCTCCCTCCCCTTTCTGTACCGATCGGTACAGCGGAGGGGAAAGAGATCGGTGTCAGCAGCGATGTGGGCTGCATCTGCAGTGCCCACATCGCTGCTCACCGAATTTAACCCCTCAATTCCCTGCCAATACTCTGCAATACCAGTGCATACTCTGCAGTACCCTGCCATTACTCTGCAGTACCCCGCCATTACTCTGCAGTACCCCGCCATTACTCTGCAGTGCAGTACCCCGCCATTACTCTGCAGTGCAGTACCCTGCCATTACTCTGCAGTGCAGTACCCTGCCATTATACTGCAGTACCCCGCCATTACTCTGCAGTACCCCGCCATTACTCTGCAGTGCAGTACCCCGCCATTACTCTGCAGTGCAGTACCCTGCCATTACTCTGCAGTGCAGTAGCCTGCCATTACTCTGCAGTACCCCGCCATTACTCTGCAGTACCCCGCCATTACTCTGCAGTGCAGTACCCCGCCATTACTCTGCAGTGCAGTACCCTGCCATTACTCTGCAGTGCAGTACCCTGCCATTACTCTGCAGTACCCCGCCATTACTCTGCAGTACCCCGCCATTACTCTGCAGTGCAGTTCCCCGCCATTACTCTGCAGTGCAGTACCCTGCCATTACTCTGCAGTACCCCGCCATTACTCTGCAGTACCCCGCCATTACTCTGCAGTGCAGTACCCCGCCATTACTCTGCAGTGCAGTACCCTGCCATTACTCTGCAGTACCCCCCATTACTCTGCAGTAACCCCCATTACTCTGCAGTACCCCCCAATACTCTGCAGTACCCGCCATTACTCTGCAGTACCCCCAATACTCTGCAGTACCCTGCTATTACTCTGTAGTACCCCGCCAATACCCCGCCAATACTCTGTAATACCCTGCCATAAATTGCCATACCCAGCCATACTCAGAGATACCCAGCCATACTCGGTGATACCCTGAAATACCCAGCCATAGACGCCCCCCACCCCTCACCGCCCTCCGGTGCTTCTACCAACTCGCCAGTACGATCAAAGCCAGAATCTTTTTTTTATTTTTTATTTCAGGCTTCCCAGCCTAGAGGTGAGATGTGGGGTCATATTGACCCCCCAGATTTCACTGTAAAGAGGACCTGTCACCCCATATTCTTATTACAAGGGATGTTTACATTTCTTGTAATAGGAATAAAAGTGATCAAAAATATATTTTTGGGAAAAAAAATGTCAAACTAAAATAAATAAAGTAAAATGAACAATAAAAAAATAAAATAAAAATTAAAGCGCCCATGTCCCCATGTGCTCGCATGTGCCACACATGTGAGGTATCGCCGAGAATGTTAGAGCGAGAGCAATAATTCTAGTCCTAGACCTCCTCTGCAACTCAAAACATGTAACCAGTAAAAAAATATTTAAAGCGTCGCCTATGGGGATTTTTTAAGTAGCGACGTTTGGCGCCATTCCACGGGCATGTGCAATTTTGAAGAGTGACATGTTTGATATCTATTTACTCAGCATAACTTCATCTTTCACTTTATGCAAACATTGGGCTAACAAGTGGTTAATAATAGAGCTTGCAGTCAGTAGTGTTAGGAGATAGTGCGTGCTGTCTGCGTGCTCTGTACCCAGTACATACCGCTATAATATAGGGCAGGCCCCTACTTTCAAACATCCAACTTACAAACATCTCCTACTTGCAAACGCAAGGAGACAGCAGCAAGTGAGATGAAAAAAGATGGACGACAAAACAAATTATACAGGGGTGATAACCCTTCCCTATGTTTTCCAAAAAGCTTAAAGATAGTTTTTTTGACTGGAGCTACACTTTAAAAATGTACCGGTTGAAAATGACAAACAGATTCAACTTAACACAACAAACCTACACAGTCCCTGTCTTGTTTGCACTGCCTGTATACTGCTGTTCTGAGTATATAGGGCCTGGGGGCCACACGCATTTCCTTTTTTTAATATGGGTACGGGGTTCCCCTTAATATGCGTACAAGACCCAAATAGGCTGGTAATGGGCAGGGAGGGCTACCCATGCCATGTTTCTCAATGATTTTCAACCATATTGCAGGAACCAGATATAACATTAACCACTTGACCACTGGGCACTTAAACACCCTTAATAACCAGACCAATTTTCAGCTTTCGGTGCTCTCGCATTTTGAATGACAATTACTCAGTCATGCAACACTGGACCTATATGAAATTTTTGTCCTTTTTTTCACACAAATAGAGCTTTCTTTTGGTGGTATTTAATCACCGCTGGGTTTTTTTTTTTTTGTGCTATAAAAGAAAAAATACCGAAAATTCTGTAAAAAAACGAATTTTTCTTTGTTTCTGTTAGAAAATTTAGCAGATTAGAAATTTTTTCTTCATAAATTTTGGCCAAAATTTATACTACTACATATCTTTGGTAAAAATAAGTACAAATTGGTGGATATTATTTGGTCTTTGTGAAAGTTATAGAGTCCACAAGCTATGGTGCCAATATCTGAAAATTGATCACACCTGAAGGACTGACGGCCTATTTCAATTCTTGAGACCCTAACATGCCAGAAAAGTACAAATACCCCCCAAATGACCCCTTTTTGGAAAGAAGACATTCCAATGTATTTAGTAAGAGGCATGATGAGTTTTTTGAAGTTGTCATTTTTTCCCACAATTCTTTGCAAAATCAAGATTCTTTTTACTTTTTTTTTTTTTTTCACAAAATTGTCATATTATCAGGTTATTTCTCACACACAGCATATGCATACCACAAATTACACCCCAAAACACATTCTGCTATTACTCCCGAGTATGGTGATACCACATGTGTGAGACTTTTACACAGCGTGGCCACATACAGAGGCCCAACATGCAGGGAGCGCCATCAGGCGTTCTGGAGCACCCAGGACAATTCTGACATTTCTCTCCTACATGTAAAAATCATCATTTATTTGCTAGAAAATTACATAGAACTCCAAAACATTATATATGTTTTTTTAGCAAACACCCTGGAGAATACAATGGTGGTCTTTGCAACTTTTTATCTCGCACGGTATTTGCGCAGTAATTTTTCGAATGCTTTTTTTTGGAAAAAAAACTGTTTTGTGCTTAAAAAAAAAAAAAACACAGTAAAGTTAGCCCAATTTTTGCATAATGTGAAAGATGAAGTTACGCTGAGTAAATAGATACCTAATATGTCACTCTTCAAAATTGCACACGCTCGTGGAATGGCGGCAAACGTCGCTACTTAAAAATCCCCATAGGCGACGATTTACATTTTTTTTACTGGTTATATGTTTTGAGTTACAGAGGAGGTCTAGGGCTAGAATTATTGCTCTCGCTCTAACGTTCGCAGCGATACCTCACATGTGTGGTTTGAACACCGTTTTCATATGTGGGCGGGACTTACGCATGCGTTCGCTTCTGCATGCGAGCACATGGGGACAGGGGCGCTTTAAAAAAAACATTTTTTTTTTATTGTTCATTTTACTTTATTTATTTTAGTTTGACATTTTTTTCCCCAAAAATAATTTTTTTGATCACTTTTATTCCTATTACAAGGAATGTAAACATCCCTTGTAATAGGAATATGGCATGACAGGTCCTCTTTACAGTGAGATGTGGGGTCAATAAGACCCACATCTCACCTCTAAGCTGGGAAGCCTGAAAAAAAAAAAGATTCTGGCTTTGATCGTATTAGCGATTCGGTAGAAGCACCGGAGGGCGGAGGGCGGCGGGAGATGTCTATGGCTGGGTATTGCAGGGTATCACCGACTATGGCTGGGTATCTCAGAGCATGGTGTTGCAGAGTACTGCGTTGCAGAGCATTGCAGGGTATTGGCGGGTGTTGCAGAGCATTGCAGAGTGTTGCAGGGTATTGGCGGGTGTTGCAGAGCATTGCAGAGTGTTGCAGGGTATCGGCGGGGGTTGCAGAGCATTGCAGAGTGTTGCAGGGTATCGGCGGGGGTTGCAGAGCATTGCAGAGTGTTGCAGGGTATCGGCGGGGGTTGCAGAGCATTGCAGAGTGTTGCAGGGTATTGGCGGGTGTTGCAGAGTGTTGCAGGGTATTGCAGAGCGTTGCGGAGTGTTGCAGGGCATTGCGGAGTGTTGCAGGGCATTGCAGAGTGTTGCAGGGCATTGCAGAGTGTTGCAGGGCATTGCGGAGTGTTGCAGGGCATTGCGGAGTGTTGCAGGGCATTGCGGAGTGTTGCAGGGCATTGCGGAGTGTTGCAGGGCAATGCAGAGTGTTGCAGGGCAATGCAGAGTGTTGCAGGGCAATGCAGAGTGTTGCAGGGCATTGCAGAGTGTTGCAGGGCATTGCAGAGTATTTGCAGGGAATTGCAGAGTAATGCAGAGTATTTGCAGGGAATTGCAGAGTAATGCAGAGTATTTGCAGGGAATTGCAGAGTAATGCAGAGTATTTGCAGGGAATTGCAGAGTAATGCAGAGTATTTGCAGGGAATTGCAGAGTAATGCAGAGTATTTGTAGGGAATTGCAGAGTAATGCAGAGTATTTGCAGGGATTTGAGGGGTTAATTTTCGGTGAGCAGCGATGTGGGCACTGCAGATGCAGCCCACATCGCTGCTGACACCGATCTCTTCCCCCTCCGCTGTACCGATCGGTACAGAGAGGGGGAGGGAGGAACCGGCGTCATAACATGACGCCGGCTTGTTTACAAGTGATCACTCCGTCATTTGACGGAGCGATCACGTGGTAAACGGCCGCGATGAGCGGCCGTTTACCGTGATTCGTGATGCGCCGGGTCCACTGGACCCAGCGGTCACGGATGCTCTCGTGTGCGCGCCCCAGGGGGGCGCGCGAGAGCAGAATTCTAGGAGGCCGTTAATTAACGGCCTCTTAGAGTTAAACAACCGCCCTGATGCCGTTAATCGGCAATGGGCGGTTGTTAAGTGGTTAAAACCGCAAGCAGTTTTAAATGATGTTATTTCCGTTTAATGTCATTTTGTGCAGGGACTGTTCTAAACACGGGAAACACGTGGCACTTCACAGGCATACTACAGACACCCCGCAGGCACCATATTTAAAGGAATATTTCACTTTTTTTTTTCACTTTAATCGTCATTAAAATCAGTGCTCCCGCCAAAACGGTAGTTTTTAAAACTTTTTTTTGCAGTGACCCATGTCCCCTGAGGCAGGAGGCAGGTCGCCAAACCCTTTTTAGGACACTATCTTGCATATTAGCCGTTAAAATTAGCACTTTCCAATTCGAACGTTCGAGTCCCATAGACTTCAATGGGGTTCTAACGTTCGTACCGAACGCGGGGGTCGTTCGCAAGTTCTGGTGCGAACCGAACCGGGGGGTGTTCGGCTCATCCCTAGCTGGAACTGATCATACCTTGGGGCTGCGGACTAAAAAATTGTCTGAAAGCATCAGTCAGACGGCCACCTTCTCCACCGCTCCTTCTGACCGATGCCTCAGCAACACGTTGTCCAGGACCAGGAGTTTGTAACCTCCCAGTCTCTGGGAACGCATTGCACAGACCTTTCTGCAAGGCCTCCCGGAGATGTCTCATCCTCTGCTCCCTCTGCGATGGCAAGATAAGGTTGGCAACCTTACCCTTGTACCGTGGATCAAGGAGAGTGGCCAGCCACTGATGGTCCCTCTCCTTGATCCGAAGAATACGAGGATCCTTCCGCAGGCTTTGCAGGATCAGGGAGGCCATGCAGCGTAGGTTAGCTGAGGCATTCGGTCCGGAGTCCTCTGGGTCACTAAGGACAACATGATCCGCAGCTACCTCCTCCCAGCCACGTACAAGTCCACGTGTTTCTTGGGACTGTAAATCATCCCTACAAGACTGCTGCTGCTGATGCTGAGTGCCAGCCTCCACCTCCATGCTGACACAATCATCCTCCTCCTCCTCTTCCTCCTCCTCATCCTCTTCCTGTGTGATGGGTGGCACAGCAGGAACACTGTCTGGATAAAGGGGGCCTTGAGAGGCAAGGAAGTCCTCCTCTTCCTGCCTCTGTTCTGCCTCAAGTGCCCTGTCCATTATTCCACGCAGCGTATGCTCCAAGAGGTGGACAAGAGGTACAGTGTCACTGATGCATGCACTGTCACTGCTCACCATCCTTGTGGCCTCCTCAAACGGTGACAGGACAGTGCATGCATCCCTGATCATGCCCCACTGGCGTGGTGAGAAAAAACCGAGCTCCCCTGACCCTGTCCTGGTGCCGTAGTCGCACAGGTACTCATTGATGGCCCTCTGCTGCGTGTGCAGCCGCTGCAGCATGGCCAATGTTGAGTTCCATCTGGTGGGCATGTCACATATAAGGCGGTTCTTGGGCAGGTTCAACTCCTTTTGGAGCTCAGCCAGCTGAGCACAGGCATTAAATGATCGGCGGAAATGCACACAGACTTTCCTGGCCTGCTTCAGGACATCCTGTAAGCCGGGGTACCTGCCCAAGAACCGCTGCACCACCAGGTTAAGGACGTGAGCTACACAGGGCACATGGGTCAGTTGTCCCTGTCGGAGGGCAGAGAGGAGGTTGGTGCCATTGTCGCAAACCACCATTCCTGGCTTAAGCTGGCGTGGCGTCAACCACCTCTCGGCCTGCCCCTGCAGAGCTGACAAAACATCCGCCCCAGTGTGGCTCCTGTCCCCCAAACAAACCAGCGCAAGCACGGCATGGCATCGTTTTGCCTGCGTACTTGGGTAGCCCCTGGAACGCCTACGGAGCACTGGAAGAGGCCATGGAGGAAGAAGAAGAGGAGGGGATGGAGGAGAGAGGTGTGTCACAACCAATAGTAGCATTTTGGAGGCGTGGTGGCGGAACAACCTCCAACACTACTGCACCTTGTCCTGCATCCTTCCCAGCTGCCAGAAGAGTGACCCAATGGGCCGTGAAAGACAGGTAACGTCCCTGTCCATGCCTGCTGGACCATGAGTCAGCGGTAATATGCACCTTACCGCTGACCGCCCTGTCCAGCGAGGCAAGGACATTGCCTTCCACATGCCGGTAGAGAGCCGGAATCTCCTTCCGTGAGAAAAAGTGGCGTTTGGGGACCTGCCACTGAGGAACCGCACATTGTACAAACTCACGGAAGGGGGCCGAGTCTACCAACTGAAAAGGCAGCAGTTGAAGTGCTAGCAATTTAGCCAAGCTAGCATTCAACCGCTGGGCATGTGGATGGCTGGGAGTGAACTTCTTCCGCCGGTCCAGCAGCTGGGGCAGGGACATTTGCCTGCTATAATCGGACGTGGGTGTACCGCTAGCAGAGTTCCCGGAAGCACTTGGCTGTGACACACCTAATTCTACACCTTCATTCCTCTCAGAGCAGGTTTCAGAGAGGACTGAAGGTCTAGTGGGGTTGGAGATGCCAGCTGATGAGGAGCAAGGAGAGGTCCGCTTTGTTCTTTGGTGTGGGTCTTTGAGGTACGCTTGCCAACGAGCTGCATGGCAGGTCAACATATGTCTGGTCAAGCATGTGGTGCCCAAGCGGCTGATGTTTTGGCCACGTGAGATACGCTTGAGACATATGTTGCAAATAGCAGCGGTGCGATCTGATGCACTCGTCTCAAAAAAGGCCCACACCAAAGAACTTTTAGAATAACGCGCAGAGGCAGCGCTCTGCACAGGCGGAGCTCTGCGTTGTGATTCAGTCGGTGTGCTGCCCCTAAGCTGGCCCCCGGAGGGCATCCTGCCTCGTTGGACATGTGCCTCCTCCTCCTCCTCCCTCCTTCCAGGCACCCACGTGGAGTCAGTGCCCTCATCATCCCCTCCCTCTTCATCGCTGTAGCAAACCTGGCAGTATGCTGCAGCTTGTGGAACATGACTGCCAGATTGCTGTCCTTCTTGAGCATCCCCTCTCTCTGCGCTCATGCTACTGCCTTCCTCTAGCTGAGTGTCATCATCAGAGCCCACAAAACACTGGGCATCCTCCTGGAGCATGTACCCAACACTGTGCTCAAAGAGTTCAGGAGACTCCTCAGGAGGACGTGGTGGTTCTAGGGAAGGAGTCACTGATGATGACATTGAGAGGAGGGAAGACGATGCGTTGGCAGCTGCTTTGCTAGTACCCTGAGACTGGGTGAGAGAGGATGAGGAGGATGAAGAGGGCTTGGTCATCCACTCTACCAAGTCGTTGGCATGTTGCGGTTCAACATGTCCAGCTGCCGAAAAGAAGGACAAGCATGTCCCATGGCCACGTGCTGATGACAATGCACCGCGTCCACGACCAGCACTGTTGTCTCTAGACACAGAGCCTGCTTGCCCTCTTTTATCGGCTCGCACCTGTCTGCCTCTCCTTGCTGGCCTTCCAGACATGGTAATGGCCTGAAGGGAGTTGGGTAAAACAGCAGTTGGGTAGTGTATATTGTGCTGGAGGCACACAACACCCACTAACTCCTGCAGATGCCTTTATTATAGAACACCAGAGATAAAGGGGTATATACAGATGTATACTGTGCTGTGCTGGAGGCACACACAACTTCCAATAACTCCTGCAGATGGCAAGTGGGCTCAAATAGAGAACAGCTATGTAGGTGGATATAGCGGTATGTACTGGGTACAGAGCACGCAGACAGCACGCACTATCTCCTAACACTACTGGGTACAGAGCACGCAGACAGCACGCACTATCTCCTAACACTACTGACTGCAAGCTCTATTATAAAAGATAGATCACTACTACTAGCTATATAGGTGAGGTGAATATAGCGGTGTATACTGCAGTCAGGGCACGCAGACAATAACCAGAGAACACCAGAGATAAAGGGGTATATACAGATGTATACTGTGCTGTGCTGGAGGCACACACAACTTCCAATAACTCCTGCAGATGGCAAGTGGTCTCAAATAGAGAACAGCTATGTAGGTGGATATAGCGGTATGTACTGGGTACAGAGCACGCAGACAGCACGCACTATCTCCTAACACTACTGACTGCAAGCTCTATTATAAAAGATAGATCACTAGCTATATAGGTGAGGTGAATATAGCGGTGTATACTGCGGTCAGGGCACACAGACAATAACCACTACACAACAGCAAGATAGAAAATCGGGCGAAAACGATCGGTGTGTACTGTGTTGAAGGTACACAGAACACCCACTGCTTCAGACGCCAACACACTACACGAGACCGCCGCGATGGCGGCCTTATATAGTGTGGGGCGTGCACTACACAGCCTGAGCTATGATTGGCCACAGGCATCCTGCCTGTGGCCAATCATGGCTCTCCTCGCTGCTGGTGCTGCGATTGGCCAAGCATGCGGGGTCACAGTGCATGCTTGGCCAATCATGAGCCAGCAATGCACTGCGCCATCGCAGTGCATTGTGGGCCGTGAGTGCCACACGAATTTGACGCGAACGGACCAAAATGTTCGGATTTCGCCGAACGGACGAACAGCCAATGTTCGAGTCGAACGTACGTTCGACTCGAACACGAAGCTCATCCCTAGTAAGGAGAATATTTACCCACTGACCATCACACGAGTGCAGCAGCCTTCTCTCTAGGCACAATTTCCTTTTAAGTGAATTATATTATTTGGACTTTTTACATACTTTTCAGTAAAGCTATTGTGTTTTCTGTATTGAATTTTGTTTTGAGTGGAAATCTCTACTTTGCACTGGGTTTCAGAGGATCGTGAAAACAAGCTTTAAGTTGGTTTTTGTACAAAGCGGTTTCTATGTCAGCCATGGATTTTTTTGGTGTCTTGATAGAGGCCCCCCCCTCTCTTTTCCTGTCCATTGATATGAAATAAACCAGTTTGAAGAGCTGGGTATGCAACAGGAAGTTGTTGGGAGGAGCTTGGTCTTCTGAAAGGTGAGCAATGAGATTTGGGCTTGGGAGGACAATGGGGAAAACACTGGCGTTTGAAAGATTTTTTTAAATTAAATTCCAGTTGTCTGTTTAGTTTTATATGGTAATCCCTTGTACACACGGTCGGACATTCCGACAACAAAATCCGACTGATTTTTTCAGACGGATTTTGTCCGAAACTGGTGTTGCATACACACAGTCGGAAAATCGTTTGGAACGTGATGACGTTTGTACGTCATGATGGGACTACGTTTAGCCTAGTAGCCAATAAATTTGGTCTCGTAATTTGATCTGAGCATGCGTAGCACTTTGTCTGATCGGAATTCTCTACAAACGATCAGACAAAGTCCTATCGGATCATGTTGTCGGAAAATTTTATATCCAGCTTTCAAACTTTGTTGGTCGGACATTCCGATGGAAAAAGTCCGATGGAGCCCACACACGGTCGGATTATCCGACAACGCGGTCCGATCGGACATTTTCCGTCTGAATTTCGCGTGTACAAGGGCTAATACAGTTTTGGGTAGAGAACAAACAGGAGGCATCCAAATTATTATTTTAATATCTAGGTACAGATAGAAGACAAAACATTTGTTTTTGAATAGTGGAGGATTTCATGGGGTTTTGTAGTTTGTTTGACAACATATTTATTAGACATGTGCAAAAGGAAAAAATTTGTTTAGTTTCGTTTCGTTTTAATTCGTTAATTCATTGTTTCATCGTTTAGTTATATTCGTTAACTTCCTTAAATTAGTTTTCGGATTTCGTTTAGTTTTCTACCGAATTCGAAAAAATCGGCCACATTTGAGAATATTTCAACCAAATTCGAAAATATTTCTACCGGATTCGAAATGATTTCAACATGATTCGATATT
The DNA here is from genome assembly GCF_037356315.1 of Lithobates pipiens. Lineage (NCBI taxonomy): Eukaryota > Metazoa > Chordata > Amphibia > Anura > Ranidae > Lithobates > Lithobates pipiens. The sequence goes on along the minus strand of NW_027507785.1, from coordinate 5,212,662 downwards.
ATTTCAACCGCATTCGAAATTATTTCAACATGATTCAACATTATTTTAACTGCATTCGAAATGATTTCAACATGATTCGAAACTATTTCAACCGCATTCGAAAATATTTTGTGACCCGACTTTAGGGCCATGTATCTCGGGGTCACTTGGTGCTAAAATTTGGATATGTTGTAGTGCTAGTACTATTGTGTTTGTATACCAAATTTGGGGTTTCTAGCTATAAGTGACCCCGAGATATATGGCCCCAAAGTTGGGTCACAAAATGTCATTCTCTGCTGCAGAAAAGTGCTTGACATTTTGTGACCCGACTTTAGGGCCATGTATCTCGGGGGTCACTTGGTGCTAAAAACTCCAAATTTGGATATGTTGTAGTGCTAGTAGAAAAGTGCTTGACATATTGCCTATATCTATTGGACTATAAGATTTACTTTGAGCTGACCTTTTGTTTCATTAGATCTTTAAAGAATTACCGAATTCATTCAAATTCATTCGTTATATTTCTTTCGTATTCGTTGTTATTCGTTATTTTTTTTAAGATGCAAAATTCGGCCGAATTTCGATTCGTTATGAAACGAATTGCACAAGCCTAATATTTATAAGGCTGCCAATAATCAATTGGAGAGCATGTAAATGTGAGGATTAGTATGCTAGCATAGCGGGAGGCCGTGTATAATAATTGGAGAACTCCAGGTGACAGTACTATAAAAATAGTCACTAAACAGTACTGATCCGAAAATTAGAGCAAGGGTGCCCTGGAGGCAGGGACACTTCATAAGCGATTCGAATAGTCATGGGCAATGTTGGCCGTCCATGCGTTGGAGGAAAAAAAATGAGGCTCCACACCAGTCAGACAGCTGCTCTAATACATGAGGTCTGGGTTTGGGGTTCCGGACATGAGACTCCTTAAAGTTTGGTATATATGGTCAGAGGGTACAGTAAGGTGTATTCCTTTGGAAGGTACTTTTGATGTCTGGAGGTACGAGACCCCAGAATAAAAATACCTTGGAAGTAGATCAGCTGCGGCTTCAGATATCTGTGAGTGAGTTGATGGATGTGTAGTACATGTTTGTGTGTTTAAAAATTATCATCCCTGTTTTTGGACTTTGTGTGGCTGGTCCATACAAGATTCCGAGATGTTCTCATCTTTCTCCAATTGTATTTATTTTTTTCTATCGCTAAGCCCCTGTACACACGGTCGGAGATTTCGACAACCAAATCCGTCGGATTTTGTCCGTCGGATCTTGTCCGAAACTGTTGCATACACACGGTCGAACTAAGTTGTCGAAAAATCCGATCATTCAGAACGTGAGGACGTAATTTCATTAGGATGGGACTACGTTCAGGCTAGTAGCCAATAGCTTTGATGTAGGAATTTGATCTGAGCATGCGTGGCACTTGGTCCGATCAAAATTCGCTACACATGATCGGAGTATGTCCGATCGAACTAGTTGGTCGGAAAATATTTCCAACAAGTTGGAAAATTGGGTCCGACGGATATTCCGACGGAATCAGTCCGATGCAGACCACACACAGTCGGATTATCCGACAACACGGTCCGATAGGACACATTCCGACGGATTCTCCGACCGTGTGTACAAGGGCTAAAAGAGTGAAGGCAGCATTCCATCTGGTTGTTTTTAATTTGGAATTTTTGATTTGGGAACTATGAAATATCTCCTCCCACATTTGTATCTAAATGTTTGTCTCATGTTTTAGTCTTCTCATTGTTTGTATGTAGTAACAAGAAGACGTCTGATCCCACCGCGGCAGCCCTCTTACCTGTCGCGGGTGTTGTATTTTAGTAAGAACGTGAAAGTAAGGGTTACAGAGGGTTTAGTTATTGTCGGCTTTGAGGAATGTCAATGACAATTTACCAATGTACACGAATGTTGTATTGTTTACCATTCTTTGAAGGGCAGAGTAATAACTTTTGTTTACTAGTGTCTTTTCAGGCCCAAGGAGTTTCTGAAAGTGTATGTACATTCAAAGCAGGTGTATAAGAAAGTACAAGTATCATAGGCTATTTCACTGTTTTTTTTCTGCACCATTCTAAACCCTGCGTGTCTTCCTCTAGTTTGTAATGGGGAGGAAAAAAGGGGGGATGAGAGTGGGTAGAATGACAATTTTTCAAACCAATAATACTAACCGCTCTAATTCCAGCCAAGTTTGTGACCTAGTAGGAACGACAGGTTCCACAACTTTTTCATTTGATGGAATTTGAGTCAGCAGTCTGGTGAAGGGCGCTCCCATAAGAACCTTTTTTCTTCAGTAGTTCCAGGTATTACACCCCAGATGGTAAGACGCAGTGACCACAGTCATTAAGTTCCCACATGTCTGGGTTATTGCCATATGAGGTTTGTTTGGAGGTCAACCAAAACCAGCGTTGTACTTTCCTCATTAGCTGTCACCTACATTCTCAGCTCATGGGGTAGGTGCAATCACTGTAACATGAACTCCAAAAGGTCCACCACAGGGTTCACAAGTCCCTCCTGGACCCCGACACAATAACCAGTTTACATTTTTTCTAACCAGGTGTGTGATGGAACCGATCCCACACTCCGATTGAGTGCTTCCGTCAGTATACTGCTTCCTAAGTCTGAATATAGATATCAGATATTCCAACCGCTCACAAGCGCAAAACAAGACGACACTTGCTTAGCTGCTCAACATGGACTAATTTATTAGAACCAAAATGCCAAGTATTTATAATGCAGTAGAAGACTAAAACCTAACCTAATTAGCATGAGCTAATTATCTAAATCAACGCTCAGACTAGTGGACTGAGGGATACGACTTTTTGGCTCCTAGCTCACTAAAAATTCAATAAACATTACCATAAACATCAACACAGGGTTAATTAGCCCAAACAGCAATGTGTGGAATACTATTACAAGCCAGACTAGACTCATTTACATTATACAAGCCAACAGACAGGTGGCTGGAGTTCATGACATTAGCATCTGACAGTGTGTGTCCCAACAGCATGAGGCAACACACATTATATATGCATATATACAGCATTGAATCTGACTAGCACAGATTATAGTGGGGTTCTCATTCACCCTGTGCCCCTTAAAATCCAGGGCCCATAATCGATCGGCAAGAGGCTCGCATTCAGTCCTCTCAAAAAGCCTGTGTCCCGGCTGGGTCTGTCACACCAGGTGACTGGGCCGTTGTAAAGAAGCTTGACGGATGAGACCAGGCCAGCCACTGCAAGAAGCTGCTCAACTACACCAAAGGATGAGAAGTATCTTTGTTTATTTATATTCTTAAAGTGTATTTTCCAACTAGCTAAGAAAGCGAACAGGACACATGGTTGGGTCTACTCTGAGCCTCCACTGTGCTCTAGTACCCCAGCGATGACAACGGCACATGATATATAGGATGTTCATATTGGTGTGAGGAGTTTTGACAAACTAGCAAAATCCAAACAGACACTTGTCAATAGAATTTAACAATACATTTCTAGAGGGTAAAATTAATTATAATTTTAACAATAGCTCCGGATCTTGCCAGCTTTGGTATTGGGATAACTAGGTAGCCCACAAGCATGTTTCAACTTTAGTTTGGTATTAATGTGGATCTACAGCTTATAATGCCGCGTACACACAATCGGAATTCTCGTCGGAAAAAGCCCTGATGGTTTTCCCAACGGAATTCCGATGGAATTCCGATAAAGCTGTCTTGCCTACACACGGTCACACGCGGTGACGTAAAACACATACTACGGGACTAGAAAGAGGAAGTTCAATACCCAGTAGCCAATAGCTTCCATTTCGTAGTTGAATCTGAGCATGCGTGATTTTTGGCGTGTCGGAATTGCATACACACAATCAGAATTTCCGATGGAAAGTTTTTCCGTCTGGGAAATTGAGAACACGCTATCAATTTTTGGCTGGCGGAAATTCGGGCAGCTAAATTCTGATGGAGCCTACACACGCATTTTCCGATGAAAAGCTGTCATCGGTCTTTTTCTGGTGTGTACGTGGCATAAGGCAATTCCCCTAAGGCAATAGGTTCATGTGTGCTGGTGAATCTCGTCCCAGCATCTTATGTTGCGGCCGATTATGAGGATCTGAGAGAGAAGGTGAGAATGGCAGGGACAGCTACAAGGGAATTGCTTGTACACGGTGGGGGCTTGAGCATATGAAATGATTGAACAATTTCTCAGCCAATGAGGACAGGATGTTTTCATGTAACTGTTGAAGCTACAAGGGGGGTTTCTGGGAATTCATAAGTAAAGATTGCTATACCTGGATCTAGGATACTAGTGACAAAGTTCAGACCCATATGGATAAGGCTTAGATCCCTGAAAGGCAAAGCCAGAGCTATAGCTAGTGAAGGTTGGAATCCTCTTAAGCCCTTGTACACACGGTCGGAGATTCTGACAACTAAATCCGTCGGATTTTGTCCGTCGGATTTTGTCAGACAGATTTTGTCTGAAACTGTTGCATACACACGGTCGGACGAAGTTGTCGGAAAATCCGACGCGATGGCGTTATTTCGTTGCGACGGAACTACGTTCACGCTAGTAGCCAATAGCTTTGGTGTAGGAATTTGATCTGAGCATGCGTGCCACTTTGTCCAATCGGAATTCTCTACACATGATCAGAGTATGTCTGATCGGAGCATTTTGTCGGAAAATATTTCCGGCAAGTTGGAAAATTTGGTCCGATGGATATTCCGATGGAAACAGTCCGATGCATACCACACACAGTCGGAATATCTGACAAAACGCTCCGATCGGACACATTCCGTCTGAATCTCCGATCATGTGTACAAGGGCTAAGGGTCTGGGAATCTGTGGGGATTTTATTTTTTATTTTTGCAGCGGATCATAGTTGAAGGAAGTAGGGGTATATTTACTCATGTTGTTTTTGTTTCTATTCCTTCTATATGCCGTGATTGGACGCGTGACCAGAGCCCGAGCAGGTGACCACATCTTCAGACGCCCTGAAGCCCAACTCACATACAAGACACAGAGGATCCCAGACCGACCGGCGATTAGTACAGCTCACCATGTCATCTCTCCTGAGGAACAGAGTCTACATGTCAAGCCGTGTTTTCCTTTTTATGGACTTATCATGGACTGTAAGGACTGATTCATTTCCAGGTGTAAAAATAGGATCAAGTTTCATCGAGGGACACATGGGATCATATGACAAAGAGGAGGAACTGTTGTGGAAAATTTTATGAAGATGTATTTTAATGTATTGTCATAAGAGTCTCCCAGTGTTAGCGATCCAGCAGGCCACTCTAAAGAGCTGACTGGAGCAGCCTGACAATGGTTGAGACCTGTTAGGTAGTGTTGTTTGGAGAGGTGTTTGCGGAGTGAGGACATGTCCGCCAGTGAAGGGCCTCTGTGCACTGCACAGACGATCGTCTGAGGGCATATGTTTGCTCTGCAAAGATCAGTTATGGGCCGATGTACGCTCATTGTCTCTGCTGTTTCTGATCAGCACATGTCGAGATTTGCAGCGTGCACCTGCTAGTAGCATTCCACCTACGAGGAAGGGTAGCATAATCCAGGTATGCATTGTTCTCTGGAACAATGCATAATAAGCGGAATTGTAGTCATCATTCATTGGTTATTGGTATTGGTAAAAATTCATTTATTCTGTGCCACGTCTTTATTTGGTCATGTCCTTATATGGTCATTCACATCCTGTGTTTGTCATTTCCTGTGAGGTCACAAGCTTTGTAGGGGGCGTTTGTCTGTTGGAGGCACACCCTCAAGTTTGGGACTTCCGGTTGATATGTTAATAAAAGCAGATGCACGGCTCAGGAAGGCAGAGATGCTGACGGAGCCATGCTGAGATGAGGATGTAAGAATGTGGTAATTAGGGATGGCCGAACTGTTCGCCCGGCGGTCGGTTCGCGGCAAATTTTGCGTGTTTCGCGATTCGCCCGATCGGTGGACTATTGCCGCTGTTCACCCGGCGGACATATGTGTTTACAGTGTGAAAGAACTTTGACCCATGATGACACATCCATCATGGGGTACAGGACAGTCAATTGAGACATTTCAGCACATGGAAAATTGGACATACCCCCTACCTTATAAAAAGACCTGATCTGGCGGCCATTTTACATTCTGTCTTATGTCAGTGTAGGGAGAGGTTGCTGTGTGGAGCAGGGACAGACTGTATTGACAAAAATCTCTAGCTATTAGGTCCACAAAAGTCCTTTTAAGGACTGGTATAGGTGTAGTACAGTATATAGGGTTCAGTGCACTGCTGTGCTGGTGATTGCAGCTGTCTTTTGTCAGTGTAGGGACAGGACGCTGTGTGCAGCAGGGACAGTCAGTCTAATCACTAGCTATTACTATTAGGTCCACAAAACTCCTTTTAAGGACTGGTATAGGTGTACAATATATAGGGTTGTGGTGCATTGATGTGCTGCAGATTACTGCTCATTTCTGCAGCTGTCTTTTATCAGTGTAGTGACTGAGGGACAGTCTGCAAATCACTAGCTACTAGGTCCACAAAGGTCCTTTTAAGGACTGGTATAGGTGTACAATATATAGGGTGCTGGCGCAGGGCTGTGCTGCAGATTACTGCTGGTTTCTGCAGGAGTCTTTTATCAGTGTAGGGACTGATGGACAGTCTGCAAATCACTAGCTACTAGTTCCACAAAGGTCCTTGTAAAGACTGGCATTGGTGTATCAAGATATTTCCGATGTTCAGCCACTCTTGGCATTGGATCAGGAAGAGGAAGTAGCAACAACCGCCACTCAGCAGTCTGACGACAGTACCCATATCAGCCCAAGGAGGAGGTTGGTCCCCGCTGTTGCTGCCTACTCCGAGATCTCTAATTATAGCGGTGGGGAAGGTGACGTTGATGATGACATGTCTAGTGATGTCACGTGGGTGCCCACAAGAGAGGAAGAGGAGGGGAGTTCAGAGGGAGATATTGACCAGCAGATAGGGAGGAGAAGCAGGAAGAACTTACATTGCACAGGAGGGAAAAAGCAGACTGCTAATGTATCAGGAGCGAGTCATCGACCATGTACAGTCACATCTGGCGCTCCCAGGACACCGGCACATGACTCCGCAGTGTGGGCTTTTTTTAACGTGTCCACTGCTGACAATAGTGTTGCCATCTGAAATCTTTGCAGTCAAGGCATAAGTTGCGGTTAGCCCAACACTCACCTAGGGACGACCGCCTTAAGAAGGCACATGAGCAGCCATCACCGAGCCCAGTGGGAGCAACGGAACACACAAAGCCACACTCCAGGCTCTCACCGTCCAGCCTCGTCTTCTACTTCTCCTTCTCCTCTCTCCTCACAATTGTCCTCCACTCCACCTTCCATCACGCCAAGCTCACGTTTTTCTGCAAAAAGGCAGGCTTCCGTGGGCAAAATGTTTGAGCGTAAAAAAATGATGATGCCGGATAACCCTCTTGCCCAACGGTTGACGGCTGGCTTGTCAGAACTGATAGCCCGCCAACTACTGCCATATAAACTGGTGGACTCGGAGGCCTTTTGAAAATTTGTGGCCATTGGAACACCACGATGGAAGGTCCCAGGAAGGAAGTATTTCTCACAGAAGGGCATCCCAGAGCTATATGGCCATGTTCAGCGGCAAGTGAATGTATCTCTGGCACACAGTGTCGGTGCCAAGATACATCTGACCACAGACACGTGGTCTAGCAAACACGGGCAGGGAAGGTATATCACTTTTACTGCCCACTGGGTGAACCTTCTGATGGCCGTCAAGCATGTAACCCGTGGCACCCGTGTAGATTTGGTTCTACCGCCACGGATTGCATGCAGGCCTGGATCTTCTTCTCCTCCTCCTACTCCTTCCTCCTCCCTCTCCTCCTTTGGCTGACTCCTCCTTTTTCGCTGCTAGTGTCTCTTCCTCTGCGCCGCCCAAACTCCCCAGAACATATTCAACATGCCAGATGAGACATTGCCATGCTGTGCTGCGTCTGTTGTGCCAGGAAGCCAAGAGCCACACTGGCCCTGCACTCCTTTCAGCTTTGCGTTTACAGGCAGATCAGTGGCTAACACCGCTCAATTTGACAGTTGGTAAAGTGGTGTGTGACAATGGTGCCAATCTGCTTAGCACATTGAAAGAGGGCAAAATTACGCACGTGCCATGCATGGCACACATCTTAAACTTGATTGTGCAGTGATTCATTGTCAAATACCCTGGGGTCCAGGACATCTTGCGACAGGCAAGCAAAATCTCGGCCCATTTCAGAAAATCTTACACGGCCATGGCTCACCTTGCTGACATTCATCGGCGACACAATCTGCCAGTCAGACGTCTTATTTGCGATTGCCTGACGCGATGGAACTCAACCTTCTATATGCTTGATAGGCTGCTCCAGCAGAAACACTCAGTTAACGTCTACCTGTATGAACTCTGCGGCAGAACAGGTTCTGGGGAGCTTGGTTTTTTTTCACCACGCCAGTGGCTGCTCATGCGTGACGCATGCAGACTTCTGCAGCCATTTGATGAGATCACCAAACTGGTCAGTCACAGCCATGGCGCCATCAGTGACATGGTACCTTATGCCTTCTTTATGGAGCGTGCATTGCGTCGTGTCATTGATCAAGCCGTGGAGGAGCAGGAGCAGGAAGATGAGGAAGTCGCAATGCTGGATGAATTCCCAGGGGGGGCTACTCTATCTGAGACAAGTCAACAACAGGAGTCTGAAGAGGAGTCAGAGGAGGATGGTGCCGGGGCGGATGAGGAGGAGCAAGAAGAGCATGCTTTAAACCTTTCTGGGATCCCTGTTGTTGTGCGTGGATGGGGAGAGGAGAACGAGGAGGCCGACATTTTCCTGGATGATGAGCAGGAGCCAGGCCACCACACCGCTTCCAGTTTAGTGCAAATGGGGGCCTTCATGCTTCAGTGATTTAACAGGGACCCCGTATAAAAAGCATAAGGGTCAAGGACCAGTACTGGGTGGCAACGTACTTTCGACCCCCGGTACAAACACAAAATGGCGGAAATGTTACCACCATCACAGAGGGCTGTCAGAATGCAGCACTTCCAAGCCTTGCTTTGAGAAATGCTGCACTCTGCTTTTGCAGAGGAGCAATTCTCACTCCCAGAGGAGGAGTTGCGGGTACCAATCCAACAGCGCCTGCAAGAAGAGGCCGGTTTGAAGATGTGTTGGTGACTTCGGATATGAGGTCATTCTTTCAGCCGACCCATGGACAGGTGTCATCCGGATCCAGCATCAGGGAACGCCTAGACCGTCAGGTGTCCGACTACATCGGGTTAACGGCCGATGTGGACGCTCTGAGAAGTGATGAACCCCTGGACTACTGGGTGGGCAGGCTTGACCTCTGGCCAGAGCTGTCCCAATTTGCAATGGAACTGTTGGCTTGCCCCTCATCCAGTGTCCTGTCCGAAAGGACATTCAGCGCAGCAGGGGGGATCGTGACCGATAAGCGCACTTGCCTAGCTCACGACAGTGTTGACTACCTCCCATTTATAAAAATGAATGAGGCTTGGATCTCGGAGGAATTCAACACATGTGACCAGTAGACCATGTATATCTCTATTAACGATTTATTTAATCGAGCACACAGACCTTTTTTCTACATTTGGCTTACTTCCTTGTACAAAAAAAGCACACCGTACTATATGCCCGTACCCTCCTGGTATCAGTGCTGCTGTCAATGCTCTCTATCTCGGTGCTGGTGTCAGTGCTCTATATCACGGTGCTGGTGTGGTGTCAGTGCTCTCTATCTCGGTGCTGGTGTCAGTGCTCTATATCACGGTGCTGGTGTCAGTGCTCTATATCACGGTGCTGGTGTCAGTGCTCTATATCACGGTGCTGCTGTCAGTGCTCTATATTACGGTGCTGCTGTCAGTGCTCTCTATCAGAGTGCTGGTGATAATCTCCTGCACCCTCTTCATAGCCTACCCTGACTTTTCCTCTCCTCCATTGCCTTCATGCGCTCCTGAGTCCTGAATTGTCAAAATTTCACAGATAAAAAAAGAATGCTTGTAGTTGTCGATCCCACATTCACTTCATACATGTGTTATGTCAGTGGCCATGTGGTGGGATTATGTGTGCACAGCTAGCAAGTATTTTGTGGCTGAAAATATGACCTGTAGGTTTTTAAGGTTCGCCTGCCATTGAAGTCAATGAGGCCCTCCGCAAACTTTGCGGTTCGCAAACTTTTGGGCGCGTTCGCGAAACGTCCCGTCGGAAGTTCGTCCATCTCTAGTGGTAATGTCTGATTACTGGGGAATGGGGAACCAGGCACATTACATCATTAGATTGAAGGGCGCTTATTAGCGCAAGAGTGTGGTGGAATATCCACAACAGACCCAACTCACGGAGCTTGCCGCGTGCTGTGGGCGCCTTTTTTAGTGCTTGGGCCAAATACTTCCCCATTTTATTCCCACCGAGATACCCCTCTCTCTTTATTCTGTTGTAGGTGTAGCGAGTTTCTTGTTCTATTAATTCTTTTAACTCGTCCCTTTTTATGGTAAGTTCAGAACAAAACAAATTGCACATGTCTAGCTCTAATCACATGCTTTAAAAAGGTAAAAAAAAACATTGGAATCCATGCATCCCGCGACTTGCAGGTAGATTAGGGGGCCGGACACATGGATTGGGGGGGCGGCACCCTGCTCCCCTAATGGAGCGGCCGCCACTGTTGTATATGCTGGTTCATGTATGATTTAGGTCTTGTCATATCAGCATATATTACAGAGGTGTACTGTATATATATTTTTAAAAATCCTGAAATACACTTTACCTACAGCAGGAACCTCTGCTCAGTCCAACAGTAACTTACTAAGAAATACAAACAGTATCTACCAGAAATGTTGGAGATCTCTCCTTCTGGACATGAGACACACCCATAGCAACATTTATGAACTGAAGATCCAAATACTTTACTGGTGCCGGGAATACAGGGATCCGAGCATCGAGATACCGGAACCTGAAATTAGATATTGTTATTATTATTATTATTACTTTTATTAAAGTGGATGTAAACCCATATACCCAGTGAAGTGACTGGCCTCAGGTGATACACAGAGATGGAACAAATCCTTCTACACAAGCTGTACCTGTTTACCTAAAACTGTCTTTCCCCTGCAGCTGTTTGAAGTGCAGAATTTATAAAGCTCACCTGAGAGTTCAGAAATAAAAGGGGGCAGAGAGCTAAAATTACACACTGCAGAGCTCAGTGAGGAGAGTTCTGAAAGCTGATTGTAGGGAAGAGACACACCCCCTCTTCGCACAGCACACAGGAACAGAGCTGAGGCTGCCAATCAGCTGAAGGTCCCTCCCCTGTCACCATTTTTCTCTTGGTGTCAGAAAACTTGTCAGAAGTGAGTCATGCTGATAGCAGAGGAAGGAGACAGCAGACAGAAACTACACTTATGCCGCGTACACACGATCGGACTATCCGGCGGACAATACGCCCATGTGTGGGCTCCAGCTGACTTTTTTTTCTCAAAAGTCCGGCAGACTTAGAAAGAAGTTTTGACTCAAAATTGTCAGTCAGACTCGGCAGTCCGGCGAACAATCCGGCCATCTGTGCGGTAGTCTTAGGACTTTTGAAATGAACAGACTTGCCCACACCCAGAGAAAAGTCCTCCATTGGCGAGATTGACACGTCGTTGGCCCTGTCACCTGGTATGGACTTAAAGGGGAAGCCTGAAAAAACGGCGTGGGGGTCCCCCCAAGGTCCATATCAGACCCTTATCCGAGCATGTAGCCTGGCCAGTCAGGAAAGGGGGTGGGGACGAGCGAGTGCCCCCCCTCCTGAGCCTTCACCAGGCCGCGTGCCCTCAACATGGGGGGGTGCTTTAAGGAAGAGGGGCCCTGCGGCCCCCTACACCAAAGCACCTTGTCCCCATGTTAATGAGGACAAGGGCCTCTTTCCGACAACCCTGGCCGTTGGTTGTTGGGGTCTGCAGGCGGGGGGCTTATTGGAATCCGAGAGCCCCCTTTAATAAGGGGGCCCCCAGATGCCGGCCCCCCACCCTATGTGAATGAGTATGGGGTACAATGTACCTCTACCCATTCACCTGGTGAAAAAAGTGTAAATAAAACATAACACAAGGTTTTAAAATATTTATTACACAGCTCCGGTGGTCTTCCGTCTTGGGGGGGGTCTTCTCGCTGGACTCCTCCGCTATCTTCTGCTAGCTCTTTTACTAACGGAGGAGCCTGGCTTTCTTCTTCGTCGCTGCCGTCCGGGGGTCTTCTTCTGACTTCAGGGATCACATTCAAGACCCTCTGCCTCACCCACAAATGCATGCATGAAGACGCTCCTCAATACCCACTCGAGCAAATAAAACACTACACACCCAACCGCAGTCTTTGATCATCTAACTAAAACCTCCTCCTCGTTCCCAAATCCGGGGGAAATCAAAGGGGGAACGGAGATTCGCTGTCCAAGGACCACGTCTATGGAACGCTCTACCAACCAACATCTGCTTGGAAGAAAACCACCAGGTCTTCAGGAAAAAACTCAAGACCTTCCTCTTCTAGAATCTGGACAACAAAGAAGATAGCGGAGATAACCAGGTGAATGAGTAGGGGTACATGGTAGCCCAATACTCATTCACATAGGGCGGGGGGCCAGTATCTGGGGACCCTCTTATTAAAGGGGGCTCCCGGATTCCAATAAGCTCCCCGTAGGCAGACCCCGACAACCAACGGCCAGGGTTGTCGGGAAGAGGCCCTTGTCCTCATCAACATGGGGACAAGTCCATCAGGCGGCGGGGCTAGCGAGATGTCAATCTCGCTGATGGAGGCGGCGATATTTACTTCCTTCGCTAGTCCCGTCTACCTGGAGCCGCGTTCAAAATGAACGGACTTTTCTCCATGTGTGGGCAAGTCCATTCATTTCAAAAGTCCGGCGGACTCCCGCCATAGTCTGGCGGTTTTTCCACCAGACCTACTCCGCCAGCAAAGTCCGGTCATGTGTGGGCAGGTCCGCTCTTTCATAAAGTCCGGCGGACCTCCGCTGCAAAGTCCGGTGGTTTGTTTGCCGGACTAAATCCACCGGATAGTCCGATCGTGTGTACGTTGCATTAGTGTTCTGGAGTGAGACAAGTACACACTATAGAAGGGTATGCTTTGTTCATATTTCATGTCTGAGGTTTACAGCCACTTTAATGCCCTGTAAACACGGTCGGAAATTCTGGCAGAAATGGTCTGATCGTAATTCTGTCGGAAACTCCGATCGTGTGTGGGCCCTATCGGACGGATCTCAAATTTTTAAACAAAAAAATCCGATCTGACTTTTTCCGATCGTGTGTAGAGAATTCCGATCGGACAAAGTGGCAGGCATGCTCAGATCAAATTACAAGACCAAAGCTATTGGCTACTAGCCTGAACGTAGTCCCGTCATAACAAACGAACGTCATCACATTCCGAACGATCGGATTTTCTGATAACTTTGTCTGACCGTGTGTATGCAAAACCAGTTTCGGACAAAATCCGTCAGAAAAAATCAGACGGATTTTGTCGTCAGAATGTCCAACCGTGTGTACAAGGCATAAATGTTATCATATAATAATACAAAACAGAAACAATTAGACATTCACTGGCTCAAGTAAGATGCAAACAAACAAAAAAATAAGAAATACCAAAGACATAAGAACAACCATATAGCCTGATGCACTCAGCTCCAATTCAGGAAGGGGAAATAAGAAAAGCTGGTAGTATCCACCTCAGTATCTTCACTCCACCATAGATCTGTACTGAGAATAGTAGACTATTACGAAGCAAACGCCACCCCTACAGGAGTCATCTATGTACATTAGTAGTAGACAGTAAGGCTCCAGTCACACATGATTGCCGCATTTCCTCCCCGCAATTTCAAATAGCTGCAAAACGCAGTACAAGTTTGCGATGCAATTACTTCTTATGGCGTCCCAATCACGGGGTGTGTGCTGTCCAAAAAGAATTTCCAGAACTTCTTTGCGGCGCATTTGGGGTGCCATTAGAAGTAATGGCATCGCAGACACGTCCAGCGTTTTTCAGCCATTGCAAATCGCGGGGCGGAATCATGCCGATTCTGCTCTGCGATCATGTATGAATAGAGCCTTCTAAAATAAAGTGAACATCTCAGGAGAGACATTAGTAGAGTCTGAGTTAAGCCAAATGTCGCAAACCTCTGTAGCAGATGCCGAACCCCCGAATCGCCGTCACCGCTCGGCCAGCTGCCGCTGTTATCTGCGGCTCTCCCTGTCAGGGCTGGGCTTCTGCCATTTTTTAGCAGCTATTTTCTTTCAGTCAAAGGCTGCTCAGATGTCGGTAAATGAATGGTTACCATTATCTGCCATATTAGTCCAGCCTACAGCCAGACCCTTTTGGCCATTCAAACAGCTTTGCTCATTTCCTCCTGGCCCTTTCATGGTCAATATCTCCAGTGTGTTCTTGCTGTGTTCCTGTGTATGACTTGGCCTGCCTGACATCTCTTCAGATTTTTCCTTCCATGGTTAATATCTCCAGTGTTCCTGTGTATGACTTGGCCTGGCTGATGTCTCTCCTGATTTTTACTTCCATGGCCAACATCTCCTGTGTATTCCTGTGTATGACTTGGCCTAGCTGATGTCTCTTCTGATTTTTTTTCTTCCATGGCCAACATCTCCTATGTGTTCCTGCTGTGTTCCTGTGTATGATTTGGCCTGGCTGATATCTCTTCAGATTTTTCCTTCTATGGTAAACATCTCCAGTGTGTTCCTGCTGTGTTCCTGTGTATGATTTGGCCTGGCTGATATCTCTTCAGATTTTTCCTTCTATGGTAAACATCTCCAGTGTGTTCCTGCTGTGTTCCTGTGTATGACTTGGCCTGGCTGATGTCTCTTCTGATTTTTTTCTTCCATGGTCAATATCTCCACTGTGTTCCTGCTGTGTTACCGTGTATGACTTGGCCGGTCTGATGTCTCGTCTGATTTTTCCTTCCATGATCAATATCTCCAGTGTGTTCCTGCGGTGTTCCTGTGTATGACTTGGCCTGGCTGATGTCTCTTCTGATTTTTCCTTCCATGGCAAACATCTCCTGTGTGTTCCTGCTGGGTTCCTGTGTATGACTTGGCCTGGCTGATATCTCTTCTGATTTTTCCTTCCATGGTAAACATCTCCAGTGTGTTCCTGCTGTGTCCCTGTGTATGACTTGGCCTGCCTGATGTCTCTTATCATTTTTCCTTCCATGGTTAATATCTCTAGTGTGTTCCTGTCTATGACTTGGCCTGGCTGATGTCTCTCCTGATTTTTTCTTCCATGGTCAATATCTCCACTGTGTTCCTGCTGTGTGACCGTGTATGACTTGGCCTGGCTGATGTCTCTTCTGATTTTTCCTTCCATGGTAAACATCTCCAGTGTGTTCCTGCTGTGTCCCTGTGTGTGACTTGGCCTGGCTGATGTCTCTTATCATTTTTCCTTCCATGGTTAATATCTCCAGTGTGTGCCTGTCTATGACTTGGCCTGGCTGATGTCTCTCCTGATTTTTCCTTCCATGGTTAATATCTCCACTGTGTTCCTGCTGTGTTCCTGTGTATGACTTGACCTGGTTGATGTCTCTTCTGATTTTTTTCTTCCATGGTCAATATCTCCACTGTGTTCCTGCTGTGTGACCGTGTATGACTTGGCCTGGCTGATGTCTCTTCTGATTTTTCCTTCCATGGTAAACATCTCCAGTGTGTTCCTGCTGTGCCCCTGTGTGTGACTTGGCCTGGCTGATGTCTCTTATCATTTTTCCTTCCATGGTTAATATCTCCAGTGTGTTCCTGTCTATGACTTGGCCTGGCTGATGTCTCTCCTGATTTTTCCTTCCATGGTTAATATCTCCATTGTGTTCCTGCTGTGTTCCTGTGTATGACTTGACCTGCTGATGTCTCTTCCGATTTTTTTCCTTCCATGGTCAATATCTCCAGTGTGTTGCTGCAGTGTTGCTGTGTATGACTTGGCCTGGCTGATGCCTCTTATCATTTTTCCTTCCATGGTTAATATCTCCAGTGTGTCCCTGTTCCTGTCTATGACTTGGCCTGGCTCATGTCGCTCCCGATTTTTCCTTCCACGGTTAATATCTCCATTGTGTTCCTGCTTTGTTCCTGTGTATGACTTGACCTGGCTGATGTCTCTTCTGATTTTTTCCTTCCATGGTCAATATCTCCAGTGTGTTCCTGCTGTGCTCCTGTGTATGACTTGGCCTGGCTGATGTGTCAGGAAGATCCTGCCAGCGGGAATCAGTCTGGACCGTGCCCGCGTGCGTGCGCCTGTTGGCGCCAGGCAGGCTATTTATCTCAGTCTGTCACATCCAGTTCTTGCTGTCTGATCTACAGCGTACGAGTATCCTGATTCTGAGAACCTGCCTTCTGTGACTTGTTGACCCGGCTTGTCTACCTACCACTCCTGCTATCCGCCTGCACCTGATCCCGGCCTGTCTGACTTCCCCTCTGCCTAATCCTTCAGTACTTCTGCTGCCTGCCTGTTTATCCACCCGGCTTGTCCGACTATCCACCTGCTTGATCCTGTTCCTTCCTGGTCCCAGCCATCTCCTGATCCAGCTGGGGGTCCTGCTACAAGTTCTTCCTGGGCTCCAGACCCCTCTGCTGCTGTTGATCCTGCCAGGCACTCGTGCCACTCCAGATTATTGTGCTACCTGTATACTTTACCAGGGCCCTCGAGTCGGAGCCGCAAGAGAGGTCTCTTCCTGCAGGTCGGGCTTTACCACCAGGTACGTGATAGTATCAGACAGCCATGACCAAGCCCACGCAGGGAGCCTCTCCCATAGATGAACTTTGTCTGCATCTGGCTGGCCTTACCCAGGCTGTCAAGAGTCTCCAGGAGGGATACACTCGTTTGGAAGAAAAGGTCCAAGCTCTCACTTCACCCACAACCGCTCAGGGGCCTCCTCTTTCGTCCGCTTCTGCCTCCAGCACCTCTTCTCCGACAGTGGTTATGTTGCCTCCTGAACCCAGGGTCCCCACGCCTGAAAAGTTTTCTGGAGAGCGAAGTAAATTCAGGGCATTCCGGAACTCTTGTGAACTGTACTTTGCCCTACAACCTCGCACCTTTTCACTTGAGGCCACCAAAGTGGGGTTTGTGGTGTCTTTGCTCCTGGGTGATCCTCAAGCTTGGGCTCATCGTTTGCTGGAACAGAAAGCAGAGGTCCTAACTAACCTGACCACCTTCTTTGATATGATGGCCCAGCTCTATGAGGACCCTCAACTCTCCGCCATGGCAGAAGCTGCCCTGCATACCCTTCAGCAGGGGCGTAGGGGCGTAGAGGACTATGTCGCTGAATTCCGCCATTGGAGTACGGAGAGATACGGACTGGAACGATGCGGCCCTTCGTTACCAGTTTCGTATGGGGCTCTCAGACCCTTTGAAAGATGAACTGGCTCGTGTGGGAATCCCACAAACCCTGGATGCCTTGATTAATCTTGCCATTCAAATTGATCTACGGCTGAGGGAGCGAAGAGCTGAAAGAGGTGCTGGGTCTACTCGCACCCCCTGGATGTTGCCTCGGGTACTTAACTATTCCCATCCGGCTCCCACTCCTAGTCCTGTTCCGGCACCTGATACTTCTGAACCTATGCAGCTCGGAGTTCTTCGCCCTGCTCTCACGATGGAGGAACGCCAACGTCGTTGAGTCAACAACTTGTGCCTTTACTGCAGGGAACCTGGGCACTATGTCAGGAACTGCCCTACCAAGCTCCGTAAGTGCATGTCTGTCTCGTCTGGCGCTACTACTGCTTGGCTTAAGACCTCTTCTCACCTCGCCCTTTCTGTCTCGTTGCAGCTCCCAGGAAGGACTTTGCAAGTCCCCGCTATCATTGATTCGGGGGCTTGTAGTTGCTTCATGGACTCTTCTTTTGCCAGTAAACACCAAATCCCTCTGCTGCACAAGGCTCAAGGACTTTCTATCCACCTGGCCGATGGCTCAACAATAAAATCTGGACCAGTTACACAAGAGACTACTCCCCTTTCAGTTTGTATCTCCAACCTGCACCAAGAACTGCTTTGTTTAGACATTATTTCATCTCCTTTGTTTCCAATCATTCTTGGCATGCCATGGTTGCAGGCCCATAACCCTGCTATAAACTGGGTTACCGGGGAGATCACATTCCTCTCTCCATATTGCCAGCAGTACTGTATCCTGAAGAATCTTGGCAAATCCCCTGCTTTACTATGTCTGGACTCTGATTCTGAACTTCGCCGAGCAGTTCCTGAAGTGTATCATGCTTACCTCGATGTCTTTATTAAGAAGGGGGCAGAAGCTTTGCCTCCCCATCAGGCATATGACTGCCCCATTGAACTTCTTCCCGGAGCTGAGGTTCCCTTTGGCAGGATTTTTCCACTGACCGAACTGGAACAGGAGACCCTGAAAATTGACATCAATGAAAACCTGAAGAAGGGCTTAATTCGACCTTCCACTTCCCCAGCGGGTACGGGCATCTTCTTTGTGCAAAAGAAAGACCATACCCTCCGGCCCTGTGTTGACTATGGAGAGTTAAATAAAATAACAGTTAAAAATCGATACCCGCTTCATCTGGTACCAGAGTTATTTCAGAGATTGGGAACTGCCTCTACCCTCACTAAGCTGGACCTCAGAGGGGCCTACAATCTGGTCCGTATCAGAAGTCGGGATGGGTGGAAGACAGCTGTGCCGTTGAACAAGAAAGTATCTCATTTTTGGGCATAGTTATTTCTGTAGGATAAGGATAAGGATGGATCCACAAAAAATTTCTTCAATTCTTGACTGGCCAGCTCCCACAGACAAGAAAGGGGTCCAACGTTTTGTGGGGTTCGCCAATTTTTACAGAAAATTTATCAAGGGGTTCTCCACTATCATCTGCCCAATCACGCAACTAACCAAGCAAGAGGTGCATTTTCATTGGTCCCCAGAAGTTCAAGCCGCCTTTGCGTCCCTCAAGAGACTGTTCACCTCCGCTGATGTCTTGAAACATCCTGATTCTTCTCTGCCATTTGTCCTGGAGGTAGATGCCTCCGAAATCGCTGTTGGAGCTGTCCTTTCCCAATGACAAGGTACCAAAGCCTCGCTGTTCCCTGTTGCCTTCTTTTCCCGAAAACTGTCCCCCGTGGAGAAGAATTATGATGTAGGTGATCGGGAATTATTGGCCATAAAATCTGCCCTGGAAGAATGGCGATACCTGTTAGAAGGAGCCGCTCATCCTATCCTGATCTACACAGATCACAAGAACCTGGAATACCTGAAGTCCGCAAAGAGGATGAGACCGCGACAAGCCAGGTGGGCCCTGTTCTTTTCCAGGTTCTCGTTCCATGTTACTTATCGGCCCGGGCTCTAAAAACATGAAACCCGATGCCCTCTCCAGGATGTTCCACAAATCCGAGGAAACTTCGCCCCCTGACACAATCCTGGCCCCAGGGAACTTCCTCCTGCTACAGGAAAATCTGCTCTCGCGGTTGAAGCAAGCTTCAATGGGATCAGCAGCCACCGTTGGAACAGAGTTACAGGCCAGGGATGGACTGTTTTGGTACGGGAGCAAAATCTTTGTACCTGAAGGCTTACGGGTGTCTATTCTCGAACTTTGCCATGACCATGCACTAGCAGGGCACTTTGGTGTCTCCAAGACTGCTGATCTTGTCCAGTGCACTTTCTGGTGGCCCCAAGTACTTAAGGACTGTAGGAGTTACGTGGAGTCCTGTACCACCTGTGCTCGGAACAAGACCTGTAGGTCCAGAGCCTGGGGATTATTGAAACCTCTGCCCATTCCGGACAGGCCTTGGAAGATGTTGTCTATGGACTTCATTGTCGACCTACCTCCGGCGGCTGGGCATACTTCCATCTTTGTGGTGGTAGATCGGCTGTCTAAAATGGCCTATTTCATTCCGATGAAGGGTACTCCCTCGGCTTCTGAAACAGCCCAAATGTTCATCAGGGAAATAATTAGACTTTATAACGATAAATCAATCAGCACTGAACACAACAAATAAATAAAATGATAAACAATATGCAGCTAGAATACTATAGGTCAAAATACCAAATCCCACAATACAAAGTAAAAAAGTAACAGTACAGCGCATAAATAAATAATATAAGTGAATAATAATAAAGTGACACTCTATTAATGCATCTAAACCCAAAAGTCCATAGATACAACAAAACAACAAGTAGAGTTGTCAAGGAAAAGATCCGCTTGTGCAGTGTGCCTTCAATCGACAATAACAAGTGATGATGTGATTCCTTCACCAATAAGCAAGATGGACTCTCACCTCAAAACATGGACCCCTGATTTAACAGACAGGTCAGAAAACGCATGTTCCCATCATGGGTTAATCACAGCATTCAGTAGATGTAGCGGTAGTGCTCAAAGATTGAATCCTTTTCAGTATCCTCAAGTTAATATGATTCCATATAAAAACATAAAGAACAAAATCTAGTGTTCTCCGTTTAATCGAATTTATTTTAAAACAGAAATGAAAGAAATACACTCACATTCTGGTGCACTGATCTCCAGTGCTGAGTGCTGGGCATGAAAACAAATGTAGCACAGCGTCCATGCATGGATCAGTATAGCAGCTTGCGGATGACGTCACGGCTTAGGTCACGTGGTCCGTACGCGTTGCGTCCCCGAAAGTAGGCGGGACTTCATCAGCGGCGACGGCGTGACGTCGGACAGCCGCTTTTAAGCTGGTATACTGATAATAAGCCAATGAGAGAGAAGATAGTGCGCAAGGCAGTTTCACAGAGACAACACGCATCAAGCGTGACTCCGGAAGCCAAATTAACACTTAATCAATTACCGGAAAGAGAGGAAACATTATAAAAACGAATAAAACTAATAACATAAAGGGGTGCATATGAATTGAACCACATCAGTAGCAACATACATACGTTACACAACCCATTGCCATCAAATAGAGCATATTAGATAGCAAGAAAAATTCCTAATAACCATAAAAAAAGCAGTATTATAGCGCCGATGTGGGGACACATAAGTGTCTCTCAACCCATCATTGCACCCCTGCAGAACATAAGATAAAACCACAAAGCCGCCGACGCCATCAGCAAGCAACACTGATCCATGCATGGAAAAAACAATTAATACAAAAATAATAAATTACATAATGAAAATGAGTCCCAAAATAAATATCGAAATAAAATAAATAAAAATAAAAATAAATATAAATAAAATTGAAATAAAAATAAAAATAAAAATAAATAAAAATAAAAATAAAAAATAAATAAATGTGAAAATAAAAATAAAAATAAAAATAAAGATGGTACATACATGTATAAAATTAGCAAAATTATCTGTCCGAAATGAAGCAGTTTAAATCAAAATCAACGTTCAAGCCACTCGGGGCAAGAACCCTTGTTTCATGAATCCAATGCGACTCACGTCTGCTCAGTTGGCGTATGAAGTTACCCCCACGCCAATGTTTCGTAACCTTCTCTATCCCCCAGAAACTCAAACTTTTGGGATTCTGAGCATGTACCAATTTAAAGTGTCGAGATACATTGTGTGTCCTCAGACCCTTCTTAATATTATTTACATGCTCACCTAATCTCACATGGAGAGGCCTGGACGTCCTGCCAATATATTGGAGGCCACATCCACATTGTAACATATATACCACCCCTACCGTAGAGCAAGTGATCAATTGATCGATCTTGTACTCCCTATTGTTACTAGTAGCAACAAAGGATTTCCTCTTTTTTACATTGCATCTGGAGTGTTTGCAAGCAGTACACCTACCACACGCATAAAAACCAGACAAGAAAGAGAAAAGCCTGCTTTCAGTTTGTACAGGAGGATCAATGACACTGGGGGCTATCTGATCACGTAACGAAGGAGCCTTTTTATATATAAAAGAGGGGCGTGCGGGTAAGAGAGGTCCTAATACCCGGTCCTGTTTCAGTATAAACCAGTTTTTAGCAACTAATTTTTCAAATTTCTTGTGCTGGACATTATAATCCAGAACCATTCTAAAGTTGACACCACCATCTACTGGTTCTTTTATTTTGTCTCCTAGCAAAAGAGATCTATCCAACTGTTGGACTCGAGCTACTTCATGATCAAGACCAGATCTGTCATAGCCTTTTTCCTGAAATTTGGAGGATAGAATTTGAGCCTGAAGCGTAAAATCGTCCACTTTGGAACAATTACGTCTTAATCTAACATACTGTCCTCTGGGGATGTTGCACAGCCAAGACTTATGGTGGCAGCTCCCCAGAGGAATGTATGAATTGCGGTCGGTTGGTTTGAAATAATTCTTCAGAGACAACCCATCCTTATCTTTACTAATCTCCAAATCAAGGAATACCATACGTTCCTGACTAATGTTCCAAGACAGCTGGATGTTCTTATCATTCGTGTTCATAGTCCCAATGAAATTGTCCAGACCCGCTCGATCGCCATCCCATATCATAATCAGGTCATCAATAAATCTTTTGTAGCAGATTAATTCATGGGGGCGATTACGGAAGACGACGTCCTCCTCCCAGTGGGCCATAAATAAATTGGCCACACTGGGAGCGAACTTAGCCCCCATGGCCACACCCCTGGTCTGTAGATAGAACTGATGATTAAACCAAAAATAATTTCTGGTCAAACAGAAATTTAAACATTTACGGAGACATTTTTTATGGCACTCAGAAAGATCGGAAAATGTGGACATAGCCCACTGAACCGAAGCCTGCGCGTCATTGTGCCCAATAATAGTATACAGGGAGCCAACATCAGCAGTCTCAAGGAAACAGGATGCCGAACATTCTAATGATTCAAGAATTTGTATGATATGTTTGGTGTCTTTAAGAAATGCCTTTGTTTTCAACACCAAGGGCTGCAGAAAGGTATCTATATATTGGCCCACCCTAGATGAAATAGAATCAATGCCATTAACTATAGGCCTGCCGGGAGGATTAACACAATCCTTATGTATCTTCGGCAGGCTATATATAATGGGGGTCCTACAAAACAACGGATCAAGATAAAGTCCCTCTTTTTTATTTAAAACATTCTTGTTTTTTCCTTCCTCTATTAGCCAATGTAATTCATCCTTATATTGTAACATAGGATCTTTATTTAGCACTTGATATGTATCTATGTCACTCACAAGTCTATTCATTTCGGACATATAATAGTTTTTATCTAGAATGACCAACCCACCGCCCTTATCGGCGGGGCGTATAATAATGTCATCCCTACTTTTTAAGGACTCAACACCTAGTTTAATATACTGGGGATCTTTCACTTTACGTATTTTTAGTGTATCTAAATCATTTATTACGACATTTTTAAAAACCTCCAGAAACTTGTTATCAGTATTAAGAGGATTAAACGTAGATTTGTTACGGAGATTAGAATGTTGAGTTTCAAAAGTTATAACCTGTTTAGTCGGATTAGACAAAAAATATTTTTTCATATTCAGATTCCTAATGAATTTCTGAATATTAACATAAGTATGAAATTTATTTAAATTCCGAACGGGAGCAAATTTTAAACCTCTATCTAAAACCTTCAGTTCATTGTCACTTAATGTGCATCCACTAAGGTTGTAGATACCCGCTCCTACTGGGGTTTTTGTTTTTTGAATTCTCCTACCCCCTCTCCTTCCTCTCTCTCTTTACTTTTTCGAACCTGGCTGCCTGACCGAGGGGTTCTGTGGGGTTGCTGTTTCCACCACTCCTGATGGGTAGGTGGTTGTACATAAGGTGGATTGGTGGGTTGGTGGATAGGTGGTTGCACATAGGGGCCCCCCCTGGACCACCCCGTGCGCCCAAAAAATCCCCTCCCTCACCTGTTGGACCATATTGTAATGGCGCAAATCTGTTGGACACAGGTATAGGGTACCTCACAGGACCACCATACGAAGCCCCCTGGTGGGAAATGTGTTCATGCTGGTAACCTCCCTGTCTATTTGGGGAGTGGTAGCCATAATAATAATTATTTTTATTTTTATTTTTATTTCAATTTCATTTATATTTATTTTTATTTATTTTATTTCGATATTTATTTTGGGACTCATTTTCATTATGTAATTTATTATTTTTGTATTAATTGTTTTTTCCATGCATGGATCAGTGTTGCTTGCTGATGGCGTCGGCGGCTTTGTGGTTTTATCTTATGTTCTGCAGGGGTGCAATGATGGGTTGAGAGACACTTATGTGTCCCCACATCGGCGCTATAATACTGCTTTTTTATGGTTATTAGGAATTTTTCTTGCTATCTAATATGCTCTATTTGATGGCAATGGGTTGTGTAACGTATGTATGTTGCTACTGATGTGGTTCAATTCATATGCACCCCTTTATGTTATTAGTTTTTATAATGTTTCCTCTCTTTCCGGTAATTGATTAAGTGTTAATTTGGCTTCCGGAGTCACGCTTGATGCGTGTTGTCTCTGTGAAACTGCCTTGCGCACTATCTTCTTTCTCATTGGCTTATTATCAGTATACCAGCTTAAAAGCGGCTGTCCGACGTCACACCGTCGCCGCTGATGAATTCCCGCCTACTTTCGGGGACGCAACGCGTACGGACCACGTGACCTAAGCCGTGACGTCATCCGCAAGCTGCTATACTGATCCATGCATGGACGCTGTGCTACATTTGTTTTCATGCCCAGCACTCAGCACTGGAGATCAGTGCACCAGAATGTGAGTGTATTTCTTTCATTTCTGTTTTAAAATAAATTCGATTAAACGGAGAGCACTAGATTTTGTTCTTTATGTTTTTATATGGAATCATATTAACTTGAGGATACTGAAAAGGATTCAATCTTTGAGCACTACCGCTACATCTACTGAATGCTGTGATTAACCCATGATGGGAACATGCGTTTTCTGACCTGTCTGTTAAATCAGGGGTCCATGTTTTGAGGTGAGAGTCCATCTTGCTTATTGGTGAAGGAATCACATCATCACTTGTTATTGTCGATTGAAGGCACACTGCACAAGCGGATCTTTTCCTTGACAACTCTACTTGTTGTTTTGTTGTATCTATGGACTTTTGGGTTTAGATGCATTAATAGAGTGTCACTTTATTATTATTCACTTATATTATTTATTTATGCGCTGTACTGTTACTTTTTTACAAATAATTAGACTTCATGGAATCCCGGCCAATATAGTTTCTGACCGTGGAGTGCAATTTACCTCACGATTTTGGAGAGCGCTGTGTAAAGCCCTGGGAATTGCACTATCATTCTCCACTGCTTACCACCCTCAGATGAATGGTCAGACCGAGAGGACCAATCAGGCCCTCGAGCAATACCTGCGTTGTTTTTCATCCTTTTCTCAAGATGACTGGGCCACACTGCTTCCTTTGGCCGAATTTGCTTATAACAATTCCATGTATTCTGCTACAAAGCAAAGCCCGTTTTTTGCTAATTACGGTTTCCATCCAGCTTTCCTTCCTAATTCCATTCCTGAATGTTCTGTGCCAGCGGTCCTATAAACTATCATTTTTTTCTCCTCGAACAACCAATTATTACAGAAGACCATGGCAAGATCCCAGGAGCAAAATAAGGAACTGTTCGACAGGAAGAAGCGGGGTGAATTTGTGCTCGAACCGGGTAATTGTATGGTTTGGTAAGCAAGAGTGTTCTGTTTCCGGTGGTGTGAGTTTGACTTTCCGGTCGACTCTGGAGGCGGTGGGTGAAGAGTTCTCTATTGGGACCATGGAACAGATCACTGTCTGGCGAGTACTGTTAAGAGATGGAGTGCTGACCCACTGAAAGGAGGATATCTTTGATGTGACCTACCGACTATATACAAACGCTTCAATTTATATATTTTCTGGTAAGCGCATTCACTATATGGTGACGGGCACTTCATGCGCTTTCGGAGTGTGTTGAACCACTGGGGTGCTGCCATTTAAGAACATAAACGTTTATTATCTGGACTCACATATGAACTTTTTATGATTGGATTTTTGTTTGTATCATTTGTTATGCACTTTTTGCGATTTTTATGCACTTGAGGTGTTTCCCTGATTGTATTAATCATACATATATTAATTATTCACATATTATAATATCTTATTTCTGGTATATAATTAATTAGAGGGTTGGCGCAGCTTTTTATTTTTGTATTGTTGTTGAGTGCCATATCGCATTTATTGCTGCTGCCTATATTACATATTGTTAGTTTGTTTTTTTCACTATTTTTTCCCAGCGCGGTTTATATATTTTTTTCTAATTGTATGGTTGTCCTCTGTAAACCTTAAATTGACTTGTCCCTCCAGGAAATTGGGTCCCAAATTCTTAGGCCCTTTTCCTGTAAAAAGGAAAATTAACGAGCTGGCTTATGAGCTAGAGCTCCCGGATTCACTCAAGATCCATCCTCTTTTTCACGTCTCCCTGTTGAAACCCTTTGTCCCCAATCCTTTTCCTGACCGGAATGTGAATCCTCCGGACTCTGTAATAGTGGATGGCGAGGAAGAATTTGAAGTTGAAGCTATCTTGGATTGTAGGAAAAGGAATAATCAAGCCCAATTTTGAATTAAATGGAAAGGCTATGGCCCTGAAGAGAATTCTTGGGAGCCTGAGGAGAATATCCATGCAAAGAGTTTAATCCAAGCTTTCAAGAGATCTCACCCTGAAAGATGGGCCCGGTTGGGCATCTGGAGGCTGCCCCTTGAGGGGGGGCAATGTCAGGAAGATCCTGCCAGCGGGAATCAGTCTGGACCTTCCGCCTGTTGGCGCCAGGCGGGCTATTTAACTCAGTCTGTCACATCCAGTTCTTGCTGT
The DNA here is from genome assembly GCF_037356315.1 of Lithobates pipiens. NCBI lineage: Eukaryota > Metazoa > Chordata > Amphibia > Anura > Ranidae > Lithobates > Lithobates pipiens. The sequence continues at coordinate 5,185,980 of NW_027507785.1, read as the reverse complement.
CTGATCTACAGCATGCGAGTATCCTGATTCTGAGAACCTGCCTTCTGTGACTTGTTGACCCGGCTTGTCTACCTACCACTCCTGCTATCCGCCTGCACCTGATCCCGGCCTGTCTGACTTCCCCTCTGCTTAATCCTTCAGTACTTCTGCTGCCTGCCTGTTTATCGACCTGGCTTGTCAGACTATCCACCTGCTTGATCCTTGGTACCTTCGCTGACCGCCTGACCTCCGACCCGGCTTGTCTGACTGCTCTGCTGCCAGCATCCTGTTCCTGGTGCCTGTCTGCTGCTCTACCTCCAGTTGTGGTTCCAGCTCCTACCTGAAGTCCTGCTTCTGCCTGAGTTCCTGCAGCAGCTACCAACCTGCTGCTCTGCTCCAGCTTGCTGCACCTTCCTGCTGAGTCTGTTCCTTCCTGGTCCCAGCCGTCTCCTGATCCAGCTGGGGGTCCTGCTACAAGTTCTTACTGGGCTCCAGACCCCTCTGCTGCCATTGATCCTGCCAGGCACTCATGCCACTCCAGATTCTTGTGCTACCTGTATACTCTACTAGGGCCCTCGAGACGGAACCGCAAGAGAGGTCTCTTCCTGCAGGTCGGGCTTTACCACCAGGTACATGACATGATGTCTCTCCTGATTTTTCCTTCCATGGTCAATATCTCCAGTGTGTTCCTGCTGTGTTCCTGTGTATGACTTGGCCTGGCTGACGTCTCTTCTGATTCCTGCTCCTGATTTTTGGCTCCTAAAAATTCTGACTTCTGGTTTCTGATCACGCCTCATCTGATTACCCACTCCGGCTTCCAAGCCCTGTTTCTCTTTTTGACTTTTGACATTATTCCCTTCTGGACCACCCTATGCAATACAGTGACAGGGCATTTTTGTTGTTCATAGAGCAAAAAAGAAAAAACGCAGAGGTGATCAAATGCCACCAAAAGAAAGCTCTATTTGTGGGGAAAAAAGGATGTAATTTTTTATTGGGTACAGCATTGTACGCCCACGCAATTGTCAGTTAAATTAACATAGTGCCATATTGCAAACAATGGCCTGGTCATGGGGGGGCTAAATCTTCCAGGGCTGAAGAGGTTAAAGGTGTGATTTTACCAGCATTTTCTGTCTCTGCCTGGTTTGTGGTTCCTGACATGCCCCTACTTGCCTGCCCCCTTCCTCCTCCTTTAAGTGTGATGATCAGTACAGCAGGGACTGGAATGGCTGTAAGGTCGGCTATCATTTGCTCCCTTCCAAGGGGATTTCCTTTTTTTATAAAGACACTTGTGTGTGGGGGAGATATTTTTCCAAAACTCTGCATATCTATGTCAAAGATTTACAGCCCCTGTTAGCTCATATGCCAATGTTATTCCATAATATAGATATACACAAAATAGAAAATATCTTATACACACGAGTGGACTTCTCATCGGACTGAACTCTGAAGGACTTTTTGACGGAGTTCCAATGGAGTTCCGCCGAAACTGACTTACTGTACCTACACACGATCACACCAAAGTCCGATCATTTAGAACGCGATGACATATGACGGGACTAGAAAAAGGAAGTTCAATAGCCAGCAGCCAATAGCTTCCCTTGCGCTGTTTTTGTTCCGATAGGAACTGGTTCTGGCCGAAAGCTTTGAAACATGTTTTATTTCTAGGACCGTCATAATTTTAGAAAGAAAAAGTCCGATGAATCCCACACATGATCAGAATATCTGACAGAATGATTCTGTCTGACCTTTTCTGCCAGAAAGTCCAGTCATGTGTATAGAGCATTAGAAGAAACTTTCCACATGCACAAAATTTTTGCAATCAACACCCTTCACCGACTCCAAGGAATAGATCCTTTCCATTAGACATGTGCAATTAGTTTTGTTCCGAATTTGTTTTTCATCAAAAATTCGGCATATTCTTTCATTTGGAAGCATCAAAATGAACAAAAGACGATTTGCCAATTCATTTTTTTAAAAAGAATGAAAATTCAAAAATGTGGAAATCAGAAAATCAGAAAGATCGAAAAACAGAAAATTCAAAAGAAGGAAAAACATTTGGATAATTTTGCCTTTTGTATTTCCCAAATATAATTAAATTGTTAGGGTTAACCATTATTATAAATCAGGAATTTTAACCGCGCTCACACTTACAGAAATATTAAAAAATGACCTAAAACCTATAAACAAAATAATCTATATACACCATAAATAATCAGAAATGATAGTGCCAAAATACAAATAAGTGAATAAAAAAAAATATACTCTATGACTTTGAACTCATTCAATAATAAAGTGTACAAAAATTATATAAAGTGCTCGGAATTTTTGTACACTTTAATTTTTGTACACTTTATTATTGTATGAGTTCAAAGTCATAGAGTATATTTTTATTTATTCACTTATTTGTATTTTGGCACTATCATTTCTGATTATTTATGGTGTATATAGATTATTTTGTTTATAGGTTTTAGGTAATTTTTTAATATTTCTGTAAGTGTGAGCGCGGTTAAAATTCCTGATTTATATGACTTATGGTTGTGTATCACATCGTATTAATTGCAGCTTTTAGGTATTTAGATTGATATTTGGGAGATTTCTTTAGCGCAGTATATTTTTTTCTAATTTTTTAACCATTATTATAATTTTTATTATTATTATTATGTATTAATTATAAATAATAAACCATTTAAGGACCGGAAGGACTAAGACACATTGCACAGAAATATCTACTCCGGGAATACTTTACTGCATTTGCTTGAACACTTCCTTAGACATCTATATCCTTCCTCACTACAAGAAATCTACTGTTTCCCACTATACCTAATTGGTTTACAGTTAACGAGCTCCTACATGCCGGTGAAGAACATCAGATCTGCAACGTGAACTCTATTGTCATTACTGATAAATAGACCCCTATATTACCATTTATAGACCTGCTCTCCCTTCTTAGGATAGCATTAGAGGCTGGCTAGGTTCTACATTCTACAGAGTGGCAGTATAATCAGCTGAAATATCCATCTAGGGGTAACTTTATCTCTCAAGGAAGCATATATATATATATATATATATATATATATATATATATATATATATATATATATATATATATATATATATATATATAGTACTGTCATTGTTAACCACTTACAGACTGCCTGTCATCGTTATATGCTGGCTGTTTGAAGAGGGTTATTGTAGTTATGGCAGCAGATAGCTGCCATAACCCCGGTATCCTCTTCTTCAGCAGGTGGTCCACTTTCAGATAAAAGTTGTCTCTGTGGCGGATTCACTGCAAGAACAATTTTATCAGCAGAGAGAGAGGGCTCCCCCTCTCACGCCGCGCTCCATGCCCTCCACCAATTACCGGAGCTGCCAGAAGCGGTGGAGACGATCCCGTCTGCTCCAGTCTGTGGTATGGAGCGGAGGGAGGAGAAGATGGCCCCACCCATCTCTATACCATTGCGTCACTTCCGCCATAGCTCTTAAAGGGCCTTTTTTTAAAAAAAAACATTTTTCTTTTATTTTTTATTGCATTTAGTGTAAATATGAGATCGGAGGTCTTTCTGACCCCAGATCTCTCTATTCTCCATGAAGAGGACCCGTCATGCTTTTTTCTATTACAAGGGATGTTTACGATCCTTGTAATAGGAATAAAAGTGACACAATTTTTTTTTTTTAAAGAACGGTGTTCAAATCGAGAGCAATAATTCTAGCCCTAGACCTTCTCTGTAACTCAAAACAAGCCACCTCTAATTTTTTAAACGTCGCACATGGAGATTTTTAAAGGTAAAAGTTTTTCGCATTTCCACGAGCCGGTGCAACTTTGAAGCGTGACATGTTGGGGATCAATTTACTTGGCTCAACATCATCTTTCACAAAATAATAAAAAGGTCTAGCTTTACTGTTGTCTTATTTTTAAATTCAAAAATGTTCATTTTTTCCAAAAGATGGTGTTGTAAAAAAGTATTGCAACGACGGCCATTTTATTCTATAGGGTGTTAGAAAAAAATATATATAATGTTTGGGGGTTCTATGTATTTTTCTAGCAAAAAAACATATTTTAACTTGTAAACAACAAGTCTGAAAAATAGGCCAAGTCTTAAAGTGGTTAATATTTGCCTTGTGTCTTTCGGTGGAACTCTTTTGCTGAGTTGGCGCTGTTGCCTAGAGCTCAACAGATCCGTTACCTTCTCTTTGTGACAACATTCTCATTATTAGTTCAAGTAAAATCCTCATAAAACCTAAATATACACAGAGTTGTCTGATTATTACTCTACAGTGATACAAGGTTGTCTGATCCCAGAGCGTCAGGTGGGTTTGAAGGTTTACCAGGTCATGGCCGTGCAGATGAGCAGGTAATACTAAGCAGTCCTCTAGGGGGCTGTGCTACACTATAAATCCTCAGTATGAACCTTCTCAGCAAGCAATATAAACAGAAAACAATGAAATGATTTCTTACTTTGCCTCTTTTCCATAAGATGGGATGACTCATATTGGGAAATGTTTCAGGCACAAAATCTGGACCTTTAATAATGGAAATTGGGAAATAATGAAAAGTTTCTTTGCCAGTAAACACCCAGCTTTGTAAAACAAGATTGGTTGGAATTTCTTTTTTCTCGGAAAAGTAGATCTCGTCATCGTTTGAGTCCGTGAAATGAACATTTCTCACATACTTGTGCAGCTTTTCATGGAAGATGGAAATACACAGATAACCATTAAGTTATAAGAGGTCTAAAGTCATATTCTGCTTAAAAAAAAAATACAAAAATTATAGCAATAGATTCAAGTTACCAGGTGGTCTTTCTATAAATGTGAATAGGAAAGAATGAATGAAAAGAAGAATCACGTATTCTTCACTTTTTGATTCTCCTGCAATGTTCCCATGTACATTTCTCTGATATGAAAAGACTCCTCCAACCTACCGTATATACTCGAGTATAAGCCGAGATTTTCAGCCTCTTTTTTGAGGCTGAAAGTGCCCCCCTCGGCTTATACTCGAGTCATCGCTGTCTGCCTGCTCGATCAGCGTGTCGAGCAGACAGACAGCGGCCATTCTATAATTCAAAAGCCGCGCCTCCGGCTCCGCCTTCGCCTGTGATAGGCGGAACACTGAATTTCCCAGCAGCCTGTGTTCCGCCTATCACCGACATCGTCTCATCCTCGTACTACGGACGAGGATGAGACGATGTCCGTGATAGGCGGAACACAGGCTGCTGGGAAATTGTGTTCCGCCTATCACAGACAGGGAGGCGCGGCATTTGAACAGGGGAATGGGCGCCGACGAAGAGCGGTGATCCTGGGACGGGACCGGACGGAGGCTCGGCTCGGGACGGGACGGGACCGGACGGAGTCTCGGGACGGGACGGGACGGGACCGGACGGAGGCTCGGGACGGGACCGGACGGAGGCTCGGGACGGGACGGGACCGGACGGAGGCTCGGGACCGGACGGAGGCTCAGGACACAGGTAGGCTGGACACACAAGGCCACACACACACACACACACACACACACACACACACACACACACACACACACACGGATGGACACACACACACACAGGGATGGATGGATGGATGGACACACACACAGGGATGGATGGATGGATGGACACACACACACACAGGGATGGATGGATGGATGGACACACACACAGGGATGGATGGATGGATGGATGGACACACACACACAGGGATGGATGGACACACACACACACAGGGATGGATGGATGGATGGACACACACACAGGGATGGACAGGCATATCTCACCCTCGGCTTATACACGAGTCAATAGGTTTCCCAGTTTTTTGGGGGTAAATTGGGGGCCTCGGCTTATACTCGGGTCGGCCTATACTCGAGTATATACGGTAATAATCCAGAGAATCATCAATTATTCATTTCATTTCCAGACTGGACAAATCTGTAGGTATGGTCGTATGCAAAAGTTTAGGAACCCCTGACAATTTCCATGATTGCCATTTATAAACATTTGGGTGTTTGGATCAGCAATTTCATTTTGATCTATCAAATAACTGAAGGACATAATATTTCAGTAGTGAAATGAGGTTTATTGGATTAAAAGAAAATGCGCAATATGCATCAAAAACGAAATTAGACAGGTGCATAAATTTGGGCACCCTCGTCATTTTGTTGATTCGATCACCTGTAAATACTTAGCACTGATTAATTGGAACACGCAATTGGTTTGGTGAGCTCATTAAGCCTTGAACTTCATAGACAGGTGAATCCAATCATGAGAAAAGGTATTTAAGGTGGCCAATTGCAAGTTGTTGTTCTCTTTGACTCTCCTCTGAAGATGGGGGTCTCAAAACAACTCTCAAATGACCTGAAAACAAAGATTTTTAGGGGAAGGCTACAAAAAGTTATCACAGAAATATAAGCTCTCAGTGTCCATTGATTACTGCAACAAACTGTCTGACTTTTTCATAGACAAAATCGAAACCATCAGGAAAACAATTTATCAGAAGAAAACAGCCAATCTCAGCCATCAAAAGCAAAAAGAGGATATCTACACCAACATCCCACAACCGCCGAAGTTTTCGATGACCCCAATTACCGCGGACACCACTAAAAACATCATCAATAAACTCAGTGACAGTACATCACCAATTGACATCATCCCCACAAAACTACTGAAAGTGTTCCGACATCTTGGCTCCCACTATAACGCACCTCATAAACCGGTCATTCCAAGAAGGGATCGTTTCTGGCGCCCTCAAACAAGGCATCGTCAAACCTCTGCTAAAGAAACCTAACCTCGACCCTCAGGACCCAAACAACCGTTTCCATAACAAGCCTCAACACCATTTCCAAGATCATGGAGAAAGCTGTAGTGCAACAGTTACAGCTCCACCTGGATACACACAAACTCCTGCTTCAATCAGGCTACCGCCTGGGCCATGGAACAGAAACAGCTCTCCTCAAGATACTGGACGACGCCCTCGAAGCAGCAGATGATGGAGAATCAAGTCTCCTGGTACTGTTCGACCTCAGTGCAGCGTTTGATACAGTAGACCACAATACTCTACTCATCTGCCTCACAGAAGTTTCAGGAGTCAAAGGCTCAGAACTTTAATGGTTCATGTCCTTCCTAGGAAATCGTTCACAGACAGTAAAACTAGGAGAATTCTCCTCTGAATCCCGGGCAGTCGCTTGCAGAGTCCCTCAAGGATCGCCCTTGTCGCCAGTCCTCTTCAACATATACATCCGCCCACTCCTCCAAATCATCAGATTTTCAGACCCCTGCTTCCATTTGTACGCTGACGACACGCAACTTTACTTCCGTATCACCAGAAAAAGAGACCATCACCAACAACTATAAAATTGGCTCAATTTAATAGAAGACTGAATGACCACTAACTCCCTCAAACTCAACGAATCAAAGACAGAGCTTCTTATCCTACACTCAAACCATAATTCCGTAACCAAGACCTCCTGGACACCACCCGCCATCTTTGGGCAGACCGTCTCCCCAAAGACCAAGGCCAAGAGTCTCAGGGTCATTTTTGACTCACAAATGTCAATGGATGCACAAATAGAAGCAGTAGTCAGTGGTTCTCACCATCTTCTCCGCCTGCTACGCAGACTCATCCCTTTTATCCCAAAGAATGACAAAGCAGTGGTAGTTGGAACAGTCATTAATTCACGACTTGACTACGCAAACTCACTTTACATAGGATTACCCAAATATCAACTTGCGTGATTACAACTTACACAAAACATGGCGGCAAGGCCGATAACAGGAAAAAAACCTGGGAATCAATCTCCCCTTCCCTGAGGAACCTACATTGGCTAACCGTAAAGAATCGGATCACATTCAAGACCCTTTGCCTCACCCACAAATGCGTGCATAGAGACGCTCCTCAATACCTAATTGAGAAAATAAATCACTACACACCAAGCCGCAGTCTTCGATCATCTAACAAAAACCTCCTCCTTGTTCCCAAATCCCAGTACAAATCAAAGGGGGATCGGAGATTCGCTGTCCAAGGACCACGGCTATGGAACGCTCTACCAACCAACATTCACTTGGCAGAAAACCACCAGGTCTTCAGGAAAAAACTCAAGACCTTCCTCTTCTAGATGATGGACAACTAAGCTCTTTGCAGCGCCTTGAGGTGATTCAGTTCGCGTTGTGCGCTATACATATATTTCACTCACTCACTCGCTCATTGTGAGGAACATAGTGAGGAAATGGAAAACCACAGTCACATTTCCTGTTAAGGCCAGAAGTGGCAGGCCACATAAAATATTGGAGAGGCAAAGATGAAGCATGGTCAAAACCAGCCCACGGACAACCTCCAAAGACCTACAACAACTGGTTGCAGATGGTGTAACTCTGTGCATCCTTCAACATTTCAGGGCACTTTGCACAGGGAGAAGCTGTATGGGAGAGTGATCCGAAAGAAGCCTTTTCTGCACACGCGCCACAAACGGAGTCTCTTGAGGCATGCAAACGCACATTTGGACAAGCCAGCTTCATTTTAGAATAAGGTGCTGTGGACCGATGAAACAAAGATTGAGTTATTTGGTCATAACGAAGGGCGTTATGCATGGCGGCAAAAGAACACAGCATTCCAAGAAAACCACTTTCTAGCCACAGTAAAATTTGGTGGAGGTTCCATCATACTGTGGGGCTGTGTGGCCAGTGCCGGTACTGGGAATCTAGTTAAAGTTGAGGGTTGCGTGGATTCCACTCAATATCAGAAGATTCTTGAGAATAATGTTGAGGAATCAGTCACAAAGTTGAAGTTACGCCGGGGCTGGATATTTCAACAAGACCACGACCCAAAACACTGCTCAAAATCTACTCGGGCAAGTACAATGTTCTGGAATATAATGAATATCATTCAACATCCGTGGGGTGATTTGAAGCGGGCTGTCCAATCTCGGCAACCATCAAACCTAACTGAACTGGAGATGTTTTGCAAGGAGGAATGGTCCAAAATACATTCATCCAGAATCCAGTCACTCATTACAGGCTATAGGAAACGTCTAGAGGCTGTTATTTCTGCTAAAGGAGGCTCTACTAAATATTGATGCGATTTTTCTGTTGGGGTGCGCAAATTTATGCACCTGTCTTGTTTTGATGCATATTGCGCATTGCTGCGCAAATACGGTGTGATAAAAAGTATTTCAATGACCACCATTTTATTTTCTAGGTTGTCTGAAAAAAATATATACAGTGTATATATAATGTTTGGGGGTTCTAGGTAATTTTCTAGCAAAAAAAAAAAGATTTTAACTTGTAAACAACAAGCATCAAAAAGAGGCCTGGTCCTTAAAGGGGTTGTAAACCCTTGTGTTATTTTCACCTTAGTGCATCCTATGCATTAAGGTGAAAGAACTTCTGACAGTGATTGTCCCATCAGCCCCACCGTTTCACTCACCTGAGCCCTTTGTTCCCTTGGCGGTGATGCGCTCTACCTCTCTGCCCGGGATTCTCGGCTCTTGATTGGATAGACTGATAGCAGCGCAGCCATTGGCTCCTGCTAAGGTTGCCACATCATCCCTTTAATCCAGGACACACATTAATTACAGGGGTTTTGTGGCTGATTAAGGTGGTAATTAAACCCACTTGGTGCCTTATCTGCATTAAATCAGCCTCAAGACCTGTGTAATTAGTATGTGTCCTAGATTAAAGGGGTGATGTGGCAACCCTAACTCCCGCTGCTGTCAATCAAACCCAATGACATGGGCGCTGGGGGCGGGGCCGAGACTGGCATTTTGTGCCTATGCACGCAAGTGCACCTGCAACGTAACACCCCGGGAGAGCGCTTTTCCCAGGGGGTTAACTGATGTGAGGAGGAGCCGCAAGAGCCGCCGGGGGACCCCAGAATATGGTGATTGGGGCCACACTGTGCAAAATGAATTACACAACATTATTAGTGGAGGTACGAAATAGATAAGAACTACAATCTAGTTCAAGGTTATCTACTGCTGTTTCTAATTAAAAAGTATAAATGTGCATGCACATTAGAAGTAAACACTCTCTGAGACACGTTCAGCTCGGTTACTTCTAACTTCTGATTTATTTCTTGGCGGTGTTAATATTTTATACAGAAAGATACGTCATTGCTATGTCAGTCCAATAGGTACATCTCATTGGTTAAAATACAAGAGAAATGGAGAAACTTGATGCTTGAAGTTTGGTTGAATCTGGTACTCTTATCTCATATGAATTCTTCTAACGAGTGGGATGTAGGGGGTGGACGCCATCTTTAGCTCCAAACAGAGAGCCAATCTGTATACTACATAATAAGTAAGGAGTTGCATAGAAACATGTATACACATAAGCAAATAGACATTTTCTGATTATCATTATGTACATTAGATTCCTTCACAGGTAAGTATGATATGTTTGTTATGTAAGAAAAAAAAAAAACGAAGGGTTACAATCACTTTAGGTGGTTAATCATCTTGCAGGTGGACAGACAGACGGGGAGATTGCTATAGCCAAAACCCGGATGCTGGAATTTGGAGCAGGAGCACTAGGTGCTCCTGACAGAGCCAGGCCTTCTTGTCCACATCAGTGCCTGACCTCACAAATGCTCTTCTGGAAGAATGGTCAAACATCCCCATAGATACTGTACACTCCTAAACCTTGTGGACAGCCTTCCCAGAAAAGTTGAAGCTGTTATAGCTACAAAGGGCAGGCCAACTCAATATTGAACCCTACGGACTAAGACTAGGGTGGCAAAAAAGTTCATATGTGTGTGTAAAGGCAGGTGTCCCAGTACTTTGGGTAATATAGGGTATGTTGCTCCATATATATATATATATATATATATATATATATACAGTATATAAGTATACATGAAATATACTATTTGAATATGGCTCTTAACATGGTGTACACAAAGAAATGAATAAGAGAAAAATCAAAAAGGATAAAAAGTCGAATCACTCCCCTTGCCCCTTATTTTAACCTCCCTGGCGGTATGATTCAGTCTAGGTGCTGAAAGCGGTACAATTATTTTGCATGGGAATTTGGCGTTTTATTTTGTAGTTTTGTAATTCTTAGGAATAACTCTCTTAAATCTGTTCAAACCAGAGTCTAGCAGACATCCCGGGTATGATAAAGTTTATAATATAATAAAGTATAATAAAAATTATTCAATAATGTAATCAAATCCAAAAACACTGAAAAAGGGTCACTTTTTGGTTGCTATGGGCAATCTCCAAATTCCAGGCAGAAAAAACAGTATTTATAATATAAAAGTGCATGCAGGGCATTGCACAGACCACTAGGGACAAAGGGGGTGTGTATTTTTTAATACAGCACTGTAATCTGTAAGATTACAGTACTGTGTGTGCTTTGTGTATTTTAACTTTTTTGAATTTGCCGTCGTTCTCCGCTCCCGTGCGCCGTAACGTCCCAGGGAATGGAGCTCGGCGGCATTCGGCACTGTGAATCGAGCGGAGGACAGCTCGATCACACAGCGCGGGGGACATCGCTGGATCCAGGGGACAAGGTAAGTAAGTCTCCCTGTGTCCTCCCCTGCATCCAGCGAAGCGATCCCGAGTCTGGCTCGGGGTTACCGCTTCTATCAGCAAATTCCTAACCCGAGCCAGACTCGGGATTACCGCTAGGGGGGTTAAAGGCCAACCATTTATTTATTTTTTATCTTTAAAACTGTAGAAGAAAACCATACATGTTGGTGACTGCAGTTTTCCTGACCACACTGGCAGGGAGAGGGAGGTCAGAGATATCAGTCCATCTCACATACAGGTGAAACTCGAAAAATTTGAATATTGTGCAAAAGTCCACTAATGCAACTTAAAAAGTGAAACTATTATATGAGATAGACTCATTACATGCAAAGCAAGATGGTTCAAGCAGTAATTTTTCATAATTGTGATGATTTTGGCTCACAGCTTAAGGAAAACCCTGAATCCACAATCTCGGAAAATTAGAATATTGTGAAAAGGTGCAATATTCTGGGCTCAAAGTATTCTACTCTAATCCGCTAATTAAGCCATAACTCCTGCAAAGGGTTCCCGAACCTTTAAATGGTCTCTCAGTCTGGTTCAATAGGAATCACAATCACAGGAAAGACTGCTGACTAGGGATGAGTTTTGTGTTCGAGTCGAACGTATGTTCGGCGAATACCGAAAGTTATGAGCCGTTCGTGCTAAATTCGTGTGGCGCTCATGGCTCACAATGCACTGCGCTATCGCAGTGCATTGCTGGCTGGCTCAGTGCATTGGCCAAGCATGCACTGTGACCCCTAATGCTTGGCCAATCACAGCGCCGGCAGTGAGGAGAGCCATGATTGGCCACAGGCAGCATGCCTGTGGCCAATCATAGCTCAGGCTGTGTAGTACACGCCCCACACTATATAGGGCGCGGGGCCTTGTGTAGTGTGTTGGCGTCTGTAGGAGTTAGTGGGTGTTCTCTGTGTACCTTCAACACAGTATACACCGTTCATTATAGGCCGATTTTGCGTTCTTGCTCTTCTGTACTTGAGCTGTTAGCAATCTGCAGGAGTTTGTGCCTGTTGTCTGCGTGCCCTGACCGCAGTATACACCGTTATATCCACCTACATAGCTAGCTATATTGCTCTTTTGTAACAGAGCTTGCAGTCAGTTGTAGGAGATTGTGCGTGCTGTCTGCGTGCCCTGACCACAGTATACACCGTAATATCCACCTACATAGCTAGCTATATTGCTCTTTTGTAACAGAGCTTGCAGTCAGTTGTAGGAGATTGTGCATGCTGTTTGCGTGCCCTGACCACAGTATACACTGTTATATCCACCTACATAGCTAGCTATATTGCTCTTTTGTTATAGAGCTTGCAGTCAGTTATAGGAGATTGTGCATGCTGTTTGCGTGCTCTGAACCCAGTATACACCGTTATATCCACCTACATAGCTATCTATATTGCTCTTTTGTAATAGAGCTTGCAGTCAGTTGTAGGAGATTGTGGGTGTTGTCTGCGTGCCCTGACCACACTATACACCGTTATACATCGTTATATCCACCTATATAGCTCTTCTCTTCTCTCTAGAGCCATCTACAGGAGTTAGTGGGTGTTGTGTGCCTCCAGCACAATATACACTACCCAATTGCTGGTTTTCCCATCTCCCTTCAGGCCATTACCATGTCTGGAAGGCCAACAAGGAGAGGCAGACAGGCGCGAGCCGATAAAAGAGGGCAAGCAGGCTCTGTATCTAGAGACAAAAGTGCTGGTCGTGGACGCAGTGCATCGTCATCATCAGCACGTGGCCATGGGACACGCTTGTCCTTCTTTTCGGCAGCTGGACATGTTGAGCCACATCATGCTGAAGACTTGGTAGAGTAGATGACCAAGCCCTCATCATCCTCCTCATCCTCTCTCACGCAGGCTCAGGATACTAGCAAAGCAGCTGCCAACGCATCATCTTCCCTCTTCTCAATGTCATCATCAGTGACTCTTTCCCTAGACCAACCACGTCCTCCTGAGGAGTCTCCTGAACTCATTGAGCACAGTGTTGAGTACATGCTCCAGGAGGATGCTCGGTGTTTTGTAGGCTCTGATGATGATACTCAGCTAGAGGAAGGCAGTAGTGTGAGCGCAGAGACAGGGGATGCTCAAGAAGGACAGCAATCTGGCAGTCATGTTCCACAAGCTGCAGCATACTGCCAAGTTTGCTCCAGCGATGAAGAGGGAGGGGATGATGAGGGCACTGACTCCACGTGGGTGCCTGGTAGGAGAGAGGAGGAGGAGGAGGAGGCACATGTCCAACGAGGCAGGATTCCCTCCGGGGGCCAGCTTAGGGGCAGCACACCGACTGAATCACACCGCAGAGCTCCGCCTGTGCAGGGCGCTGCCTCTGCGCGTTATTCTAAAAGTTCTTTGGTGTGGTCCTTTTTTGAGACGAGTGCATCAGATCGCACCGCTGCTATTTGCAACATATGTCTCAAGCGTATCTCGCGTGGCCAAAACATCAGCCGCTTGGGCACCACATGCTTGACCAGACATATGTTGACCTGCCATGCAGCTCGTTGGCAAGCGCACCTCAAAGACCCACACCAAAGAACAAAGCGGACCTCTCCTTGCTCCTCATCAGCTGGGATCTCCAACCCCACTAGACCTTCAGTTCTCTCTGAAACCTGCGCTAAGAGAGGAATGAAGGTGTAGAATTAGGTGTGTCACAGCCAAGTGCTTCCTGGCACTCTGCTAGCAGTACACCCACGTCCGATTATAGCAGGCAAATTTCCCTGCCCCAGCTGCTGGACCATGGAAAGAAGTTCACTCCCAGCGATCCACATGCCCAGCGGTTGAATGCTAGCTTGGCTAAATTGCTAGCACTTCAACTGCTGCCTTTTCAGTTGGTAGACTCGGCTCCCATCCGTGAGTTTGTACAATGTGCAGTTCCTCAGTGGCAGGTCCCCAAATGCTACTTTTTTACAAGGAGGGCGATTCCGGCTCTCTACCGGCATGTGGAAGGCAATTACCACTGACTCATGGTCCAGCAGGCATGGACAGGGACGTTACCTGTCTTTCACGGCCCATTGGGTGACTCTTCTGACAGCTGGGAAGGATGCAGGACAAGGTGCAGTAGTGTTGGAGGTTGTTCCGCCACCACGCCTCCAAAATGCTACTATTGGTTGTGACACACCCCTCTCCTCTACCCCCTCCTCTTCTTCTTCCTCCATGGCCTCTTCCAGTGCTCTGTCCTCAGAACCAGCGGTGCTCCGTAGGCTTTCCAGGGGCTACGCAAGTACGCAGGCAAAACAATGCCATGCCCTGCTTGCGCTGGTTTGTTTGGGGGACAGGAGCCACACTGGGGCAGATATTTTGTCAGCTCTGCAGGGGCAGGCCGAGAGGTGGTTGACGCCACGCCAGCTTAAGCCAGGAATGGTGGTTTGCGACAATGGCACCAACCTCCTCTCCACCCTTCCACAGGGACAACTGACCCATGTGCCCTGTGTGGCTCACATCCTTAACCTGGTGGTGCAGCGGTTCTTGGGCAGGTACCCGGGCTTACAGGATGTCCTGAAGCAGACCAGGAAAGTCTGTGTGCATTTCTGCCAATCATTTAATGCCTGTGCTTGGCTGGCTGAGCTCCAAAAGGAGTTGAACCTGCCCAAGAACTGCCTTATATGTGACATGCCCACCAGGTGGAACTCAACGTTGGCCATACTGCAGCGGCTGCACACGCAGCAGAGGGCCATCAATGAGTACCTGTGCGACTACGGCACCAGGACAGGGTCAGGGGAGCTCTGTTTTTTCTCACCACGCCAGTGGGGCATGATCAGGGATGCATGTACTGTTCTGTCACCGTTTAATGAGGGCACAAGGATGGTGAGCAGTGACAGTGCATGCATCAGTGACACTGTACCTCTTGTCCACCTGTTGGAGCATATGCTGCGTGGGATAATGGACAGGGCACTTGAGGCAGAACAGAGGCAGGAAGAGGAAAGAAAAAGCCTCTCAAGGCCCTTTTTATCCAGACAGTGTTCCTGCTGTCCCACCCATCACACAGGAAGAGGAGGAGGAGGAGGAGGAGGAGGAGGAGGAGGAGGATGATTGTGTCAGCATGGAGGTGGAGGCTGGCACTCAGCATCAACAGCAGCAGTCTTGTAGGGATGATTTACAGTCCCAAGAAACCCGTGGACTTGTACTGGAAGGAGGTAGCTGTGGATCATGTTGTCCTTAGTGACCCAGAGGACTCCGGACCGAATGCCTCAGCTAACCTACGCTGCATGGCCTCCCTGATCCTGCAAAGCCTGCGGAAGGATCCTCCTATTCTTTGGATCAAGGAGAGGGACCATTACTGGCTGGCCACTCTCCTTGATCCACGGTACAAGGGTAAGGTTGCCGACTTTATCTTGCTGTCGCAGAGGGAGCAGAGGATGAGACATCTCCGGGAGGCCTTGCAGAAAGGTCTGTGCAACGTATTCCCAGAGACTGGGAGGTTACAAACTCCTTGTCCTGGACAACGTGTTGCTGAGGCATCGGTCAGAAGGAGCGGTGGAGAAGGTGGCCGTATGACCGATGCGTTCAGACAATTTTTTAAGTCCGCAGCCCCAAGGTATGATCGGTTCCAGCAACCATCGCCAGCGTCTGATTTACATGGTGCAGGAATACCTAGGGGCAAGGTCAGACTTGGACACCTTTCCCACCGAAAATCCTCTGGCTTACTGGGTCTTGAGGATGGATCACTGGCCAGAGCTTGCACAGTATGCAATTGAGCTACTGGCCTGTCCTGCATCCAGAGTTCTTTCGGAACGCACCTTCAGTGCTGCTGGTGGCTTTGTTACCGATCGCAGGGTGCGCCTGTTCACCGACTCAGTTGATCGACTAACCTTCATCAAGATGAATCAGTCTTGGATCACCCACAGCTACCAAGCACCTGAAGCTGATGTAACCGAATAATTTTTTTTTGAAATATCACATCCCTTTAAGATGCTGATGCTGAGTGACTGCCCTGTTATGTTGAATGTCTGTCCTCTTCCTCCTCCGCTGATATGTTGGAAGAACATTTTTGGTTCTGGGTGATGCCACCAGCCCAATTTTTCTGCCCCTGTTTAACAGGGGCATTTAATTACAATTTTTGATGCAATGCTTTGCAGCAGGGCTCATTATTGCACTACAACTAGAGTATATGGGAGAGGTTGCAGTGTCATGGCACCAGCACCAGTGCCTAAGGCCCAATTTTTCAGCCCCTGTTTAACAGGCGTGTTTAATTACAATTTTTTGATGCAATGATTTGCAGCAGGGCTCATTCCTGCACCACAACTAGAGTATATGGGAGAGGTTGCAGTGTCGTGGCACCAGCACCAGTGCCAGCAGCCCAATTTTTCAGCCCCTGTTTAACAGGCATGTTTAATTACAATTTTTGATGCAATGCTTTGCAGCAGGGCTCATTCCTACACCACAACTAGAGTATATGGGAGAGGGTACAGTGTTGTGGCGCCAGCAGCCCAATTTTTCAGCCCCTGTTTAACAGGCATGTTTAATTACAATTTTTGATGCAATGCTTTGCAGCAGGGCTCATTCCTGCACCACAACTAGAGTATATGGGAGAGGTTGCAGTGTCGTGGCACCAGCACCAGTGCCAGCAGCCCAATTTTTCAGCCCCTGTTTAACAGGGGCGTTTAATTACAATTTTTGATGCAATGCTTTGCAGCAGGGCTCATTCCTGCACCACAACTAGAGTATATGGGAGAGGTTGCCGTGCCGTGGCACCAGCACCAGTGCCAGCATCCCAGATTCTACTTAACACAACAAATCTACACAGTCCCTGTCTTGTTTGAACCGCCTGTATACTGCTGTTCTGAGTATATATAGGGCCTGGGGGCCCCGCGTCTTTCCTTTTTTAATATGGGTACAGGGTTCCGTACAATATCCGTACAAGACCCAAAGGGGCTGGTAATGGGCAGGGGGGGGGGCTACCCATGCCATTTTTCTCAATGATTTTCATCCATATTGCAGGAACCAGATATTACATTAAAAACGCAAGCAGTTTGAAATGACTTTTTTTCAGTTAAATGTCATTTTGTGCAGGGACTGTTCTAAACACGGGAAACACGTGGCATTTCACAGGCATACTATAGACACCCCCCAGGCACGATATTTAAAGGAATATTTCACTTTTTTTCACTTTAATCGTCATTAAAATCAGTGCTCCCGCCAAAACGGCCATTTTTAAAAACATTTTAGGCATTGACCCATGTCCCCTTAAAATTAGCACTCTTTATTTCCAACATTTGAGTCCCATAGACTTCAATGGGGTTCTAAAGTTTGCACTGCATGCAAGGTTGCTCACCCGAACCTGCACAGCTGCACCCCTGTTGAATTTGGACCTGTGTTTCGTACACTAAAAACTGTATATGATATATATATATATATATATATATATATATATATATATATATATATATATAAAATAGGATTTTTATATACAGCTTACCTGTAAAATCTTTTTCTTGAGAGTACATCACGGGACACAGGCGCTTCATTACATAGTGGGTAATATAGGCACCTCTGGTGATTGGACACTGGCAATTAAGGAGACTTACTCCCCTATATAACCCCTCCCATATGGGGGCACCTCAGTTTTGTAGCAAAGCAATAAGAAACCACGTAAAACCCAAGAGGGGCGGAAGCTCTGTGTCCCGTGATGTACTCTCAAGAAAATAAGGGAAAGCCTCAAAAGTTATTTCAAAAGAAGTTGGATGTTCCCAAAGTGCCGTATCAAAGCACATTAATAGAAAGTTGTGTGGAAGGGAAAACTGTGGAAGAAAAAGTTGCACAAGCCACAGGGATGACCTCAGCATGTAGAGGATTGTCAGGAAAAGTGTTGGGGACTTTCACAAGGAGTGGACAAGTAGTGGACTGAGGCTGGAGAGCCACCACACACAGACGGATCCTGGACATGGGCTTCAAATGTCCTATTCCTCTTGTCAAGACACTCCTGAACAACAAACAATGTCAGAAGTGTCTTACCTGGGCTAAGGAAAAACAGACCTGGTCTGTTGCTCAGTGGTCCAAAGTTCTCTTTTCTGATGAGAGCAAATGTTGCCTCTCATTTGGAACCCAAGGAGCCAGAATATGGAGGAAGAATGGAGAAGCACACATTGCAAGATGCTTGAAGTCCAGTGTGAGGTTTCCACAGTCCGTGTTGATTTGGGGAGACATGGCATCTGCTGGTGTTGGTCCACTGTGCTTCATTAAGTCCAGGGTCAACGCAGCCATCTAACAGGAGATTTTGGAGCACTTCATGCTTCCTTCCGCAGACGAGCTCTATAGGGATGCTGACTTCATTTTCCAGCAGGACTTGGCACCTGTCCACACTGCCAAAAGCACCAAAACCTGGTTCAATGATCGTTGAATTACTGTGCTTGATTGGCCAGCAAATTCGCCTGACCTGAAGCCCATATAGAATCTATGGGGCATTGCCAAGAGAAAGATGAGAGACATGAGACCGAACAATGCAGAAGAGCTGAAGGCCGCTATTGAAGCATCCTCAGCAGTGCCACAGGCTGATAGCTTCCATGCCACGTCGCATTGAGGCAGTCATTTCTGCAAAAGGGGCCCAAACCAAGTACTGAGCACATATGCATACTTATACTTTTCAGAGGTCCGCTATTGTTCTAAGTACAATCCTTGTTTTATTGATTGCATGTAATATTCTAATTTTCTTAGATTGTGGATTTGGGGTTTTCATGAGCTGTACGCCATAATCATCACAATTATGGCAAATCACGGCTTGAACTATCTTGTTTTGTATGCAATGAGTTTTTATCTCATATATTAGTTTCACCTTTTAAGTTGCATTAGTGAAATAAATGGACTTTTGCGCGATATTCTAATTTTTCAAGTTTCACCTGTAATTATTATAAATTGCTAGGATAGAAACATAGTCATATAAACACTTGTAGCTCCTGAAGAGCACGCGCTATGTGTTTTGAAATTTAAAGTTACAACTAAACTGCAATTTGGTTTGTGTATAATTGTTCCAAACTTTGACCTCAGCATCTGTCTGACTGGACTATAGGGTGTTCAGTCTGGCCATAGGGGGCACTGTCTCTTCTGGCAAGCATGGAAACACAGTCTGGTTGGGTGCTTTAAGGTTACTTTCTCTCTGAGCCAGCCTAGTGGGAGGGTCACTCTTGCTGTGCTTTCTGGAAGAGGGTACTTAAGATGCGGATGTCACGTGGTTCAGGGGTTCCGGTCTAGAAGTATGTTCTAACTCCATGGTCCTGGTCCTCCTGACCAGCCCCCAGGAAGGCTATGGCCTGGGTTGAAGATCCACCTGACTTTATATCTCGGAGCTGGCTAGCCCGAGGCAGGGAAACTAAGGAAAAGATTCGGGGGTGGTCCAGTGCCGTCTCCGGTCGTGGAGAGGCCCAGCGACTTCGTAGCTATCCAAGGGGAGGACTCTTCAGAAGAAGGCCACGCATGGGTTGGCTTCTAATGCCCCGTACACACGAGAGGACTTATGTCCGACAGACTTCCAAAGGAGTTCCGCCGGAGTTCCGCCGGAGTTCCGACGGAGTTCTGACAGACTTTTCGGCCGAACAGACTTGGCCACACACGATCACACTAAACTCCGACGGATTCGAACGTGATGATGTACGACCCGACTCGAATAAGGAAGTTCATAGCCAGTAGCCAATAGCTCCCCTAGCGTCGGTTTTAGTCCGTCGGAGTAGCATACACACGAGCGGAGTTTTCGAAGGGGACCGGGTCCGGCGGAGTTCCTTCGGGAAAATTTGAAGCATGCTTCATTTCTAAAGTCCGTCAGACTTTGGCGAATCAAAAGTCCGTTGCAGCCCACACACGATCGGATAGTCTGACGGACTCGGTCCTTCGGACTTTGGATGTTGAAAAGTCCGTTCGTGTGTACGGGGCATTAGTAAGAGCCTGGTAAGGCTGAAGGACCTAAGTGAATCCAGTTTCGTGGGTATCGCCAAACTGGCTGAAAGATACTGGTACCGCACAAGTGTTCTGCAAGTCCTAGTTTCCTACGTGTTCTACGACAAAGTCTGTGGCAGAGACTTATTCCTACATGTTCTACAACAACATCTGTGGCAGAGACCTATTCCTGATTTAATAAGCACCTTGTTGGCTGCTAGGCCTTGTGAGAGAGGGACTATCCAACCTGAGTGAACATCCAGCTGTGAATGGCTATTCTCTGGATTTAGTCGAAGTAAGCAAGTTCTTTATTATTGACTTTGACACTAAGAGAACCTGAACTTTCTTTCTAACCCTCTGTTCCTATATTAAGATACTGTTTGCTAACTACGTTTTTGCAAATAAACATCCCTTTAAGCGGATCTGTCGCCAGTCTCTAAAGTTTCTGGGCCATCTACCACGGGAAACCCCTAGACGCAAATCGAGGTGAAGAAGGTAACGGTAAGCCCAATCAAACCAGCAGCTCTTTCGGGGGTTAGTGCTACACACTTATTATCCAACTTACAACGTGCTGGAATCCATTGTGCTCAGATGTCTTTTTCTCCATGTACATTCCGTGTAGAGCATGGGCCAGAACATTTACAGCCCTGTATGCATAGGTGGGCAGAGCTGTATAAGAAGAAAACATCGTTGAAATATCTTTTGTATCCCAACAACGGTTTGCAGAAAACCCATAGAGGTCCTGAAAATAGTTATTTTTGCGTATGTTTGGGCAGAGGCATTCAAACCCATTAATCCAAATATCTTCCAGTATCGGGTCCTTGAAGCAGTTGTAGAAAGAGACACCATACTCATACATAGTAGGGATACTTTTTTTGTTTTGTGCCCATAGAAATAAGAAGCTGCAGTTGATTTGTGTATAGTTCACATCATTTATACTACTTAGTTTACTCCATGATGGTGGAAGAATAAATGTGATATTTTCCATAACAGCGGGTATGAGAGAAGCCAAATTAAAAAAGTTCAATGTGAAAGATCCACACATTATGACCACCTTAGTCTTCGATTTACTAATAATTCTTGATTTCTGAATAAGCTCCATAATATCTGGAGACATCTGAATGACATAATCTATGCAGATCCCATGTTGGTTCATCATCTTACTCAATTCTTGGGCCTCCTCATCACCTCTGCTGTCCCATGATGTTAATATTCCAACCCAGTTCCACCCAAAATGCTGCAAAAGTTTTATAAGGCCTGCATAATGGACCCGATCGTCTGGTGTCATACGGAATAAAGTTGGATACATTTGCCCACGATTGTCAGTGATCTGATAACTTATCTGGATAGTGCGGTCGGAAATATTTTCATGAGATGTTATTATTCACACAATGAAATTATACGAAATGTAATATATAAATGGCACACAAATATCTCTTCATCACATTTATTTTTTACCTTTTAATAAAAAGAAATATCATTGCAGCACTTTCCCCTGAAGGGGCCACTGGTAACAAGACAGTTTTTCCTTATGTAGTAAAGAGGCCACCAGTCACACCAGCACAATGACAACCAACCACTCGACCTCCATCGTGACCTGATCATTTTTTGCTATTCAGTACTGCCCTATTTTACCTGGTAATTGCTCGGCCATGCAACATTGTACCCAAATCAAAGTTATATATTTTTTTTCCACGCAAATAAAGCTTTCTTTTGGTGGTATTTAATCACCACTGGGTTTTTTATTTTTATTTTTGGCTTTATATAGTGCATCTGGAAAGTATTCACAGCGCTTCACATTATTCACATTTTGTTATATTACAGCCTTATTCCAAAATTGTTTAAATTCATTATTTTCCTCAGAATTTTACAAACAATACCCCATAATGACAAGGTGAAAGAAGTTTGTTTGAAATCTTTGCAAATTTATAAAAAATAAAAATAAAAATAAACCCATGGACATAAGTATCACAGGCTCCTCCCATGTACATAAGTATCACAGACTCCTCCCATGTACATACGTATCACAGGCTCCTCCCATGTAGATAAGTATCACAGGCTCCTCCCATGTACATGAGTATCACAGACTCCTCCCATGTACATACGTATCACAGGCTCCTCCCATGTAGATAAGTATCACAGGCTCCTCCCATGTACATAAGTATCACAGACTCCTCCCATGTACATAAGTATCACAGGCTCCTCCCATGTACATAAGTATCACAGGCTCCTCCCATGTACATAAGTATCACAGGCTCCTCCCATGTACATAAGTATCACAGGCTCCTCCCATGTACATAAGTATCACAGACTCCTCCCATGTACATAAGTATCACAGGCTCCTCCCATGTACATAAGTATCACATGCTCCTCCCATGTAGATAAGTATCACAGGCTCCTCCCATGTACATAAGTATCACAGGCTCCTCCCATGTACATACGTATCACAGACTTCTCCCATGTACATAAGTATCACAGGCTCCTCCCATGTAGATAAGTATCACAGGCTCCTCCCATGTACATACGTATCACAGACTTCTCCCATGTACATAAGTATCACAGGCTCCTCCCATGTAGATAAGTATCACAGGCTCCTCCCATGTAGATAAGTATCACAGGCTCCTCCCATATATATATAAACCTTTTTATGTAATAAAATAGTGATTCATCAAAATTATACTGAGTGTATTTTATATTAGACCAGTTACCAGAATACTTAGAGGTATATATTCTTTTCACCAAGATACAAACAAATACATATTATGAAAATAGAACATATTATTTAAAAGATAGTTCAGAACACATTTTCTGCTCTCAGACATGCCTAGTGGAAGGCAAGGAAGGCTAGTGGAAGGCAAGGAAGGCTAGTGGAAGGCAAGGAAGGCTAGTGGAAGGCAAGGAAGGCTAGTGGAAGGTTGAAGGTGATATTACCTGAAAATTCACCAAAGTAAATCATTAGTTTTTGCTTAACCTATAGAAAAGAAGCCATACCTTTTGGGCTGAGCATATTATAGGTTTTATGATCTTATTGTCTGAGATGGTATTTATAAGCAAGAAAGAAAGAAAGATGCCATGAAAAGGAGAGACACTGAGGGGCCCACCCTGAGGGGGGGACACTGGGAGATACACGCACTCCCAGACAGACACCCATGCACCATGCATGAATACATATTTTGACATTCATGAAGATTCCTGAACTCTGATCCTTGGAACTCGGAGGTGGCAAGAAGTAAATCCTCTTTAAGAATATCCATTTTTTGAAAGCTACGGCAGCCATCTTAACTCTGGTAACCAGCCATTAGGAACAGTAGCCATTTTGAAATGGGTAATTATGCCTTGTTGATTTTATCTGGTATGTTCTTTCAAATATGGATGTATTGAATATTCTACTATTGATAATCGTTCTCCCGAATCAATAACCGCCTTTTAGATTTTTTCTCAAAAGATTCAAGTTTTTCATTATATTTTTCTTTTTGCATAGTTTGCACTTTTATTGACAAAACAAATGTCTAATTTATTTCACATTGTTAACCACTTACTTACCTGCAGTATAGCAAAGGTTGGATGTGTAAAATACAGAAATTCTCTTTAATTGTCAATTTCACAGGGTTATTGATTCTACCGAGAAGTTATTATGATGGTATTATGTCGCAGGTACTATACTCCCATTTTGTGGGTGTTTCCATTAATTTTCAAGATGTTCATGTGACGCAATTAGTATTTTAATTTCATGTAAATATTTGTTTTTTTCAACCAATAAATGTAACTATTTTGTATGATCACATGTCTCCGTGAATACGTTTCATATGTATAAACAGTGTCATATAGATTGATTTTGTATCTCAAAAATATCCTTGTTGAAAACGACCTAATTATAAATACTGTGCCGGAAAACTGTCCTTAAAAAGCACAACAGCCAGCTGTAGTAATAGATAGAGTCTCACACAAATTGTAAGTTAACCACTTAAGCACTTTACTAGGGAAAAGGGTATAACACAATAGACACAGTGGTAACTCAAATATAAAAAAATGAAAGTGAACAACAATCAATGTGTAATTGGAACCAAGAACTCAATGGTCACCTGGAGAGTATATGCAGGCAGGCAAGAAGTGCGGCTAATGTCGGCTAATGTCCAATATGATAATGTCCAATATGATAAAGCACTTACATTGGACACCTTTCCACTCCAACCTCAGAGCAAACACACACACACACACACACACACACACCAAATTGGCAGCGTAATATCAAACACAATGCAACAGTGTGATACAATACATATATGTATATCATATACTCAAGGGCTCCCCCTAGGTTGTAATGCAGTTCTAAATTGTTAAAATAAGTTGTAATGCTGTATAGAAAAAGGTAAAAGTCTCTTGTCTTCTTCCTCTTCAGCTATCTTATTAGACTGCAGTATTTGTAAATCCAGGAAACAAGTAGGTAACAAATTATAGTAGAAATGGTATGTAGGTAATTGTGTGCTTGCATGTATAAGGCACCTGTAGAACTTCTTCCTTAATGGGGAATGCAACTCAGCATTAACTTTGCAGTAACGGGGCAAAAGCAAACCCTGACGTTCCACTATACACAGTCTATGGATAAAAGAGATCACTCCTGTGTGACTACAGGTCCCACCAGCAGTCTGGAGCTAATTCACACAGTCACAGTGTACTATATTGATCTGGGCAAGTGCCCGCTTACCACACCAGGTCCAGATGCTTGTAAGGTGCCGCTTTCAATATCTCAGTCCCGCTCCAAGCTGGTGCTGTCCCACCGCGATATTCTTGCAGATGGCCGGTGACTGTAAAAGGGAGATGGCTGTAGATTCTCTGTAGTGCAGACCGATCCTCCTGCTCAATCCGCAGGGCCTTTCACAAGGATCCCTTTAGGGTGGGTGATCCACTCTCCACTGTAGGCTGCAGGCTATCCCAGACCTGGGTACACACACACGCAGACCTCCTGCTGTGTGTAGGATGGCATCCGGAGAAAGAGAAAACATGCCACGCCTGTGTCTTTTATTTGCCTACCCAGCAGGCTGTTCTGTGGCCGGCATTGTGGGTAGGTGAACTAGGAATTGTAGGTCAGTAGTTCCTTGAATGATTTAAACACATGAGTCATTTGAATATTGAACTACATTTCCCCTAATTCTTTGCAGCGCTGTCTCTCAGAATTGTAAGAAAAGACCTAACCGCATTAACACAAAAAGGACACTAGAGGGAGCACTTACCTTACTTAAGGAACAACATATTAACATGGTAGCTTATGTGGAAAAACCCCTGCGCTACATACTCCCCCCACTTGAAGTCTTTGGTCCACAAAGATAGTTAGACCATGTGACCTGTTACATGCTTTTCTATTCACGCGGAAAAAAATAGGTTAATGTGCACATGATAACAAACAAGTTGCATTATCATAAGCAGAGTTTAGACTCAAACGGTTCATAACATGACACAGACTTGACAGAGGAGTGTCCTGTATAGATGTGCCAGGGGGTGAGATGGGGTTGTCCTCCACCAAATTAGCGGTGGAAGGACCAGGCACTTCATTTAAGTCCTTTTTGAAGTGAGACAAATCTCCTCGGAGCATTCACCCAAGGTGTCATAGGGTAGTCTCTTGGGTGGGTGAATGATTCTCTTCACTCTCTGTTCTTTAGGTTTTGGGGTTTCAGGCAAACTGGTATTGTCTTCATCCCCTTCTTCCTTCCTCTACTTCAGCTTTCTGTATTTTGGTTTCTTGCATTTCAGCTTCAATAAAGGAAGAAAGGTCCTCAGAGTTTGCTTCTAACAAGGAAGTTTGGGGATCTTCCAGATATTCTGAAGATCTATCCTGAGGCACAAACTCAGGAGCCTCTGATCGAAGGACTCCACTGTCTGTCACTGTGGGATGAGGAAAAAGGGTGGTTGCAATTTCTGGTGTGGGAGATGGCCACAACCAGTCTATTCCTATCTCCTCATCCTCGCTGTCCCCATCTTCTTCAACAAGAGGCACAGACTGGGATCTAGTCTCTGGACGGGACCTCTGAAGGGTGGTGGATGTGGGCGGTGAATCTTGCTGTGGTGATACACGAACTGCTTCTGAGAGGGGCAAAAGATGATTGTGATGCCACGTCTTTAGTGGGCCTGTGCATCCCTCCGGCTGAATCTGGTACACTGGCAGTCCTGGGAGTTGTTTACAAATAACATAGGGCTGTAACTTCCAGCAATCAGCCAATTTGTGTTTTCCATGTACACTTAGATTCCTCAGCAACACTCTATCACCTGGTTGTAAGTCCTGTACTCGCACCCTGAGGTCAAAGTTTTTTGTTCCTCTGCCCTTTAGCAACTAAACCAGCTTGAGCCTTATCATAGGCAGTCTTCAGGCTCTTCCGCAGTCGGTCAACATACCCCCTGTGGAAAGTTGCTGAGGTATGGTCCAGGGATGTGCTGAAAGCTAGATCTACTGGTAGCTGGGCTTCTTGTCCAAACATCAGGTGATCTGGGGAGTATCCTGTGGCATCACTTGTAGCACTGTTGTAAGCCTGTACTATGGCCACTATGTGCTTGCTCCAGTGTTGCTTTTGCTCTGGAGTTAGAGTTCCCAGCATGTTCAAAAGGGTCCTGTTGAATCTCTCTGGTTGAGGATCCCCTTGAGGATGGTACGGGGTAGTTCTAGAAATTTGATGCCCAGCAAATCTAAAAGTCTCTTAATGAGGTTACTCTCAAAGTCTCTCCCTTGGTCAGAGTGGATACGCTGGGGCAGGCCATAATGGACAAATAATTTTTCTACTAGGATCTTGGCCACCGTCGATGCCTGGGCATAATGGGTGAAATCATTGTTATCAACAGGATATTTCCCTGCCCATTCAGGTCAGACTCCAGGCACAGAAAATCAATGTACACCAGATCCAATGGTCCTTGACTCTCTAGGTGGCCCATTGGGCGGTTCGTTGGGGTAAAGTCTTTCTTTGAATACATCTAAGGCAAGAATGGCAGTAGCCCTCGACTTTGGTCTGCATGCAGGGCTAATAGAATCTGTCTCTCACCAGCTGGAAAGTCCTCTCAGACCCCAGATGGCCATGATAATCGTGTAGAGCAATTAAAACTTTCACCAGGTGTTTTTCTAGTAAGAACAACTGCCATTTCTCTTCAGGATCTTCAGAGGGGCCCCTTTATTAGACCAAAAACAAAGGGATAGGATGCGCTATGGAATTTGTTATACAGAGAGTATATGATGTAATGTAGGTAAGAGCAGCCTCTATTATGTTTCCATCCAAATGGATGGAGCAATGAGATAGGTAAGAGAAAGAGAATAGATATGGCGCTATACCTTATTAAACTCACTAAAAATGGATATCATAAAAATGTACAAATTTTAAAATCCCGGATAGAGCTAGATGAACTAAATAATAAAATCAATAAATGATAAAGTGCTGGGAATCAATCAATATTAAATAGTGAATGCAAAGTGAATATAAATTTTCCAGCGTGCTGGTTAATAAATTGAAATAAAGATGTAAAATCCACAATAAATTAAATAAATTAGATAGCTGAGATAAATGAATGAATGAATAATTAGTACTAAAATACCATGAATCAATCAGTATTCAATAGTGAAATGCAAAAAATACTCAAAGTGCCTGTGACTGTGATTATGGCGCAACCAAATAAATGGCCATAAAGGGGAACAACAAAACAAATTGTTCAAAATTATACAGGTGTAAACACAAGTGGAATAGTGAGTGCAAGCACACTGTGTCAAATCTCAGAACATGCCAAAATTTGCAAAATGAAATAAAAATAGAAAAAATAAATAAAAATAAGAATAAAGATTAAGTCCAGAAAGTGAAAAAATCTTGCGGTGACAAATCAGATGTGAAAGTCCAATTGAATAAAGGTTAAAAATTAAAAAAATGAAATGAAAATTTGATGGTGAAAAAAGGTCTTCTGTATATAGGAGAGAAGTGGAGGGAGTGACTTCGCTATCCGTTCGCAGTGAACGTTTGCAGTGAACGTTTATGAATTTTGCTCTCACCAGAGATATGACCCCGTCCGGGGTGGATCAGCCTCCACAGTATAAGCCACTGTGTCGCTTCTTGGGCTGTCTCTGCTGTGATGCTGGGGAGATCCCTCGTTCCTCCGTGGGGATGTTGTACCTCGTTTTTACATGTGATAGAAAAGAGGACTGATTGACATCGGGACCAATATAAGCCTGAGAAGCCGCTGGACCACCATGAACGCCCTGCACTACGCCGCCTACTTCGATGTCCCCGAGATAATAGACGTCATTCTGAAAGCTTCCAGGAAGCTTCCTTTAATGAGTCATTGAGAAGAAAGTCAGGATGTTGGCTCTCCAGTGCCTTCAATGTAAAACTGCAAAGGGGGTCTTCCAGCTGGTCCTGATGCAGATCCTTTTTTGGAAAGCTTTGGCAGACCTTCATCCCCAACTTGGGTAATGTTGCAATAGCTTCTGGGCACCCCATCAGCTGACAAGCCAATCTCCTCAGCTCTGGCCCCATCCCTTACTTGCTGTTCTGCCCCTTCACAAAGGGCTCTCACTCCTTCAGGGGTGAGCTGGGTCCATTCTTCTGGGCAGTCTCGGGAACAATGGGGTCTTCTTGACAAAGCATCTGCATCCTTGTTCCCGACCCCTGGCCGGTACTTCAGACTGAAGGTAAAACATGAGAGGGCAGCCATCCATCTATGGCCCGTGGCATCCAACTTTTCAGTAGTGAATAAGTATGTGAAAGGGTTGTTGCCTGTTTTGATTATGAACTCTGCACAATATAGGTAGTTTCTCAGTTTGTCCACCACTGCCCACTTCAAGGCTGGGAACTCAAGCTTGTGGGTGGGCTAGTTCCTCTCAGCAGGTGCCAAGCTCCGACTCACATAAGTGACTGGCCTTAAATGTCCCCCATGTTTCTGGTACAGCACTCCACCCAACCCATCTCGGCTGGTGTCTACATGCAGTTCATATGGTTTGGCTGGATCTGCATAGGCCCAGACTGGAGTTTCAAGGCTCCACTTCAACTGCTTGAAAGGCTCTTCACACTGGGTGGTCCACTGCTCTTGTATAGACTCTTTTGGCTTCCTGGGCTCTACTGCTGTGTTTACAGGCTTAACTGAATCTGGATCATCGTCTTCCTCTTCACTTTATAATAGCTCATTGAGTGGTTGAGCTATTTTAGCGAATCCCTCAACGAATCTCCGATAGTACGAGCAGAATCCCAGAAATGACCTAAGCTCGGTCACATTAGTGGGTCTCGGCCAGGAGGTGATAGCTTCCAGTTTCTGAGGGTCTGTAGCAACTCCTTCGGCAGACACGATGTGGCCCAAGTAATTGACTGAAGTTTGGTAGAACTGCCACTTTTCCATGGAGATCTTCAGGGCTTCATCATGGAGCCTCTTCTGGACCTTCTCCAGGTGCTCTTTATGCTCCTCCAAAGTCTTGCCAAACACAATGATATCATCTAGGTATACCAATACTTCAATCAAGTTCATGCCACCCACAGTCTTCTTCATCAATCTCTTAAAGGTGGCTGGGACGCGAGACAGGCCTTGAGGCATGCGTCGAATTCGAACAATCCTACCGGGGCAATGAAAGCAGTCTTCTCCATATCTTCAGGGTGCATGGGGATTTGATAGTATCCACTTTTCAGGTCCAGCACGCTGAAACATTTTGCCCCTAAAAGGCTCTGTAGGGTATCTTCAATCCTGGGTGTGGTATATTGGTCAGGAATGGTCCTTCAGTTCAGTGTTCTGTAGTTGATACACAACCGCAACGACCCATTCTTCTTCCTAACCGCCACTATTGGAGAAGCGTATAGACTCAGAGACTCTCGGATAACCCCTGCTCTCTTCAACTCGGCCAGCTGTTCTCGCAGGTCTTCCAAGTCCCATAAAGGAATCCGTCTGACTCTTTCTTGAAAAGGCTTGTCTTCCTCCAAGCGGATCCAGTGTTGGGCACTTTTTGCCCAATGTCAAAACTCACTCTTCGAGAATGCAGCTCACCATCTTAGAAGCTGAGTCTTATCCCTTTCCATCCAGACTGGTGTAAGAAGAGTGTTCTTTGGATAAAATTCTTCCACTGGGATTTCATTTCTGCTACCCCATTTCAAATCACATGGTGAGACAGGGATGGCTGGGTCTACTTTCCCCAGTAACATTCGAGTTGGCATCTTTACAGGCGAGGCTGTTGTGTTACAAACACTAACTGAAATCCTTCCGTGGCTTCTCTGTAATGCCTTTATTGAGACCACTTCAGGTATAATCTCCAACCCCACCTCTTCTTTCTGACTGTCCACTTCATGGACGATTAAAGGGCCTGGTTGCTTCTAATTCAGCATGATGGATGCTCTCAAGCAAACCACCTCACCGGGCTGTAACTCCGGGCCGGGGCCTTCTGTTCTTGCGCCAGGCACTGATAGGCCTGTCTCTACATAGGGTGTACACTGGTAATTGACGTGCCTTGCTCTTGGACATGGGGTGCTAACAGTATTCTGACAAGGTCAGATGATAAGGGTACTTTTACTAGACTTAGTCCTGATGATAAGCAAACTTTTACTATCTCCTGGTGGGCGAGGACAGACCACTGCTAGAGTATCAAAGGTCTCTACCTTCCCAGCTACAGAGGGGTCAAAGGTCAGCTTGATTGTTAGAAAGTCATCATAGGGGAAGTTCTGAGTCTCAATGCCCCATATCTCCAGCTCTTCCAACTTTTGTAGTGGCAAGTGTTTGAGGTGCTTATCGTAGAAGTCTCTGTAGAGAAGAGTCACTTGAGCCCCAGTATCCAGGAGGCCATTGTTTTAGATTCCTTCCACCTGGATGGGGATGTTGGGGGGAAGGTCCCACTAACTTGGGAGGGAATTTAGAGGA
This sequence comes from Lithobates pipiens, assembly GCF_037356315.1. Classification (NCBI taxonomy): domain Eukaryota; kingdom Metazoa; phylum Chordata; class Amphibia; order Anura; family Ranidae; genus Lithobates; species Lithobates pipiens. Next base: position 5,154,780 of record NW_027507785.1, on the reverse strand, counting down.
AGTCACAGGCTTGACATGCTTAGTGGCTTGTATCTGGACTCCTTTCTTGCGGACGTTCTGTTCTTGCTTGATTCTCTGTGCAGCTCTGGTGTGCATTGACTCCCTGACACTGGGTAGTCTGGGTCAAAGAGAGTGGGGCACTGGGTCGCTTGGAGGCAGCAACGGGAGCCTTCTCTGAGGGCTTTCACCTCCCCCGTGGTCCCTTCATGTCAGTATGTTTTTTGGATCTAGCTAATAAGACAGGGCACCCAGTTGACTACATCACAGGGGCCCTCTGGAGTTTCCTGACGACTTTTGGCACTGTGCCTCGGACTTTACTGGGCTTGGGCACACTCATCGATGATGTTCAGTTTCTCCACAATCAAAGCAAACTTCATTACTCATCGACCTTCGGCTCGAGGTAGTAGATGGATTCTGAGGCACTCTTGTTGCTGTCTCTCCTCCATTGGTTGTCTTGGGGATCTTTGCCATCAACAAGATCGTCATCTCCATTATCTGTGCCATTTGAGACTTCAAGGCGGCTGTTTCAGAGTCTTTCTCCACTGTTCCTGCAGGCCTGACTTCAACTAAAGACGTAGAGGCCAGACGAACAGTTGCTTGCTTATCATTGAACATGGCCTCTTCATTTCTCACTACTCTGATGACATCAGGGTATTTTAGGGACATAACACCCACTAAGATCTTCAGATGGAGCCAGACCAGATCAGAGCGTAGAGCCCCCCCTTAGGATTTGCTGCATTCTGGCTTGATCTATGGCAGTGAGCATCACCCCTTTCTTTAACACAATCTGGTATATCATCTTATTTAGTCATCTGATGTATTCAGATAGGCATTCCACGTTGAAGGGTATGTTAAAATTGATAGATCAGATCAGTTGCTTTCTCTAGCCATTCAAACTCCTCCTGTAACATATGCAGGTAATCATCAGCTGTACAGGTAGTGTTACTGAATCTCAAGTTCCTGGCAGCCTCAGCAGTAGGTAATAGCCGAACACCCCCCCCCCCCCCCCCCGGTTCGGTTCGCACCAGAACTTTCGAACAGACCGAAAATTTGTGGGAACTTTAGAACCCCATTGAAGTCTATGGGACTCAAACGTTCGAAATAAAAAGTGTTAATTTTAATGGCTAATATGCAAGATATTGTCCTAAAAGGGTCTGGGGACCTGGCTCCTGCCCCAGGGGACATGGGTCAATGCCTAAAATGATTTTAAAAATGGCAGTTTTTTTGGGAGCACTGATTTTAATGAAATATTCCTTTAAATATCGTGCCTGGGGGGTGTCTATAGTATGCCTCTGATGTGCCACATGTTTCCCGTGTTTAGAACAGTCCCTGCACAAAATGACATTTAACGTAAAAAAAGTAATTTAAAACTGCTTGCGGTTTTAATGTAATATCTGGCTCCGGCAATTTGGATGAAAATCATTGAGAAAAATGGCATGGGTAGCCCCCCTGCCCATTACCAGCCCCTTTGGGTCTTGTACGGATATTAAGGGGAACCCCGTACCCATATTAAAAAAAGGAAAGACGTGGGGCCCCCAGGCCCTATATACTCAGAACAGCAGTATACAGGCGGTGCAAACAAGACAGGGACTGTGTAGGTTTGTCGTGTTAAGTTGAATCTGTTTGTAATTTTGAATTGGTACATTTTTAAAGTGTAGCTCCAGTCAAAAAATCTATTTTTAAGCTTTTTGGAAAACATAGGGAAGGGTTATCATCCCTGTATAATTGTTTTTGCCGTACGTCTTTTTTCATCACTTCCTGTTGTCTCCTGCCATTTGCAAGTAGGAGACGTTTGTAAGTTGGATGTTTGAAAGTAGGGGCCTGCCCAATATGCTCTGCAGAAATGGCGGAGCAAGGTGTTGGTTTTGCCACAACACTGTAAGCCCTCAAAGTGACTCTTGGTGGGAGCTGGAGAGCCCTGCTCTGAACGATTATATCAAGAATTATAATTAAATGCCATTATTGAACAGTGGTAGAAAAATTGGGCCTTTGGTGGTTGTGGTGGTGGTGCTGGTGCCACAACACTATAAGTCCTCACAGTTACTCTCGGTGGGCACAGGAACGGGCCCTGCTGTGAAATATTATATCAAGAATTGTAATTGCATGCCCCTGTTAAACAGGGGCTAAAAAATTGGACCTTAGGCACTGCTTGCTGGTGCCACGACACTGCAACCTCTCCCAGATACTCTAGTTGGAGTGCAGGAATGAGCCCTGCTGCAAAGCATTGCGTCAAAAATTGTATTACATGCCCCTGTTAAACAGGGGCTGAAAAATTGGGCCTATACACTGCAACCTCTCCCATATACTCTAGTTGTAGTGCAGGAATGAGCCCTGCTGCAAAGCATTGCATCAAAAATTTAAATTACATGTACCTGTTAAACAGGGGCAAAAAAAATGGGCCTTAGGCACTGCAAACTCTCCCATATACTCTAGTTGTAGTGCAGGAATGAGTCCTGCTGCAAAGAATTGCATCAAAAATTGTAATTGAACGTCCCTGTTAAACAGGGGCTGAAAAATTGGGCCTATACACTGCAACCTCTCCCATATACTCTAGTTGTAGTGCAGGAATGAGCCTTGCTGCAAAGCATTGCATCAAAAATTTAAATTACATGTACCTGTTAAACAGGGGCAAAAAAAATGGGCCTTAGGCACTGCAAACTCTCCCATATACTCTAGTTGTAGTGCAGGAATGACCCCTGCTGCAAAGCATTGCATCAAAAATTGTAATTGAACGTCCCTGTTAAACAGGGGCTGAAAAATTGCGTCTAAGGCACTGGTGATGGTGCCACGACACTGCAACCTCTTCCATATACTCTAGTTGTAGTGCAGGAATGAGACCTGCTGCAAAGCATTGCATCAAAAATTGTAATTACATGCCCCTGTTAAACAGGGGCTAAAAAATTGGGCTGGTGGCATCACCCAGGACCAAAAATGTTCTTCCAAGATATCAGCGGAGGAGGAAGAGGATAGACAGTCAACATAACAGGACAGTCACTCAGCATCAGCATAGGCAGTCTTGAAGGGATGTGATATTTCAAAAAAAATTATTCGGTTACATCAGCTTCAGGTGCTTGGTAGCTGTGGGTGATCCAAGACTGATTCATCTTTATGAAGGTCAGTCGATCAACTGAATCGGTAGACAGGTGCACCCTGTGATCGGTAACAAAGCCACCAGCAGCACTGAAGGTGCTTCCGAAAAAACGCTGGATGCAGGACAGGCCAGTAGCTCAATTGCATACTGTGCAAGCTCTGGCCAGTGATCCATCCTCAAGACCCAGTAAGCCAGAGGATTTTCGGTGGGAAAGGTGTCCAAGTCTGACCTTGCCCCTAGGTATCAAATGGTGACAGGACAGTGCATGCATCCCTGATCATGCCCCACTGGCGTGGTGAGAAAAAACCAAGCTCCCCTGACCCTGTCTTGGTGCCGTAGTTGCACAGGCACTCATTGATGGCCCTCTGCTGCGTGTGCACCCACTGCAGCATGGCCAATGCTGAGTTCCACCTGGTGGGCATGTCACATATAAGGCGGTTCTTGGGCAGGTTCTTTTTGGAGCTCAGCCAGCCGAGCACAGGCATTAAATGATTGGTGGAAATGCACACAGAATTTCCTGGCCTGTTTCAGGACATCCTGTAATCCCGGGTACCTGCCCAAGAACCGTTGCACCACCAGGTTAGGGCGTGAGCCACACAGGGCACATGGGTCAGTTGTCCCTGTCGGAGGGTGGAGAGGAGGTTGGTGCCATTGTCGCAAACCACCAATCCTGGCTTAAGCTGGCATGGTGTCAACCACCTCTCGGCCTGCCCCTGAGGAACCGCACATTGCACAAACTCACGGAAGGGGGCCGAGTCTACCAAATGAAAAGGTAGCAGTTGAAGTGCTAGCAATTTAGCCAAGCTAGCATTCAACCGCTGGGCATGTGGATGGCTGGGAGTGAACTTCTTTCAATGGTCCAGCAGCTGGGGCAGGGACATTTTCCTGCTACAATTGGATGTGGGTGTACTGCTAGCAGAGTGCCCGCAAGCACTTGGCTGTGACACACCTAATTCTACACCTTCATTCCTCTCTTAGCGCATGTTTCAGAGAGGACTGAAGGTCTATTGGGGTTGGAGATCCCAGCTGATGAGGAGCAAGGAGAGGTCCGCTTTGTTGTTTGGTGTGGGTCTTTGAGATACGCTTGCCAACGAGCTGCATGGTAGGTCAACATATGTCTGGTCAAGCATGTGGTGCCCAAGCGGCTGATGTTTTGGCCATGCGAGATACGCTTGAGACATATGTTGCAAATAGCAGCGGTGCGATCTGATGCACTGGTCTCAAAAAAGGCCGAAACCAAAGAACTTTTAGAATAACATGCAGAGGCAGCGCCCTGCATAGGCGGAGCTCTGCGGTGTGATTCAGTCGGTGTGCTTCCCCTAAGCTGGCCCCCGGAGGGCATCCTGCCTTGTTGGAGATGTGCCTCCTCTTCCTCCTCCTCCTCCTCCTCCTCTCTCCTACCAGGCACCCATGTGGAGTCAGTGCCCTCATCATCCCCTACCTCTTCATCACTAGAGCAAACCTGGCAGTATGCTGCAGCTTGTGGAACATGACTGCTAGATTCCTGTCCTTCTTGAGCATCCCCTCTCTCTGCGCTCACGCTACTACCTTCCTCTAGCTGAGTATCATCATCAGAGCCTACAAAACACTGGGCATCCTCCTGGAGCATGTAGCCAACACTGTGCTCAAAGAGTTCAGGGGACTCCTCAGGAGGACGTGGTGGGTTTAGGGAAGGAGTCACTGATGATGACATTGAGATGAAGGAAGAGGATGCGTTGGCAGCTGCTTTGTTAGTACCCTGAGCCTGGGTGAGAGAGGATGAGGAGGATGAAGAGGGCTTGGTCATCCACTCTACCAAGTCTCAACACGTCCAGCTACCAAAAATAAGGACAAGCGTGTCCCATGGCCACGTGCTGATGACGGTGCACCGCGTCCATGACCAGCACTGTTGTCTCTAGACACAAAGCCTGCTTGTCCTCTTTTATCCGCTCGCGCCTGTCTGCCTCTCCTTGTTGGCCTTCCAGACATGGTAATGGCCTGAAGGGAGATGGGAAAACCAGCAATTGGGTAGTGTATATTGTGCTGGAGGCACACAACACCCACTAACTCCTGCAGATGCCTTTATTATACAACAACAGGAATTAACGGATAGATACCGGGGTATACTGTGCTGTGCTGGAGGCACACAACACCAACTAACTCCTGCAGATGGCAGATGGCTCAATTACAGAAGAGCAGAATAGGTAGATATAGGTGTATACTGCGCTCCGGGTACACAGACAACACCCAGAAACTCCTGCAGATGGCTGATAGCTCAATTACAGAAGAGCAATATAGCTATATAGGTGGATAAAGGTGTATACTGCACTCAGGGCACACAGACAACACACAGAAACTCCTGCAGATGGCTGATAGCTCAATTACAGAAGAGCAATAATGCTAAATAGGTAAATACAGGTGTATACTGCGCTGAAAGTACACAGAGAACATCCACCAACTCCTGCAGACGCCAACACACTACACAAGGCCGCCACGCTGGCTGCCTTATATAGTGTGTGGCGTGTACTACACAGCCTGAGCTATGATTGGCCACAGGCATCCTGCCTGTGGCCAATCATGGCTCTCCTCGCTGCTGGCGCTGTGATTGGCCAAGCATGCAGGGTCACAGTGCATGCTTGGCCAATCATGAGCCAGCAATGCACTGCAATGGTGCAGTGCATTGTGGGCCATGAGCGCCACACGAATTTGGCGTGAACTGCCCACAGAGTTCTGGCTTTGCCGAACGGACGAACAGCCAGTGTTCAAGTCGAACATGCGTTTGACTCGAACATCAAGCTCATCCCTAATCAGCAGCAGCTTCTTGCAAACTCTCACTGATGTGTTGCTTCTTTTGGGCCTCTGGCAGATCCCACTATTCCAGAGCCTGCATGGCCTGCTCTATCCATACATCAAATTTTTCTTCCCCAGTCGGCACAGGCTGTCTTCCATAGAAAATCCTCTGCCTCAGATACCCAGGTTCCACACATACTGGGTTGCTCTTTTGGCACTTTGACACAAAGTCCCCCATAGCTGTAAAGAGCTCTGGCACCCAGCATGTGTATGTGGGGATGCTTCCATACCTACCAGCTTCCTGTTGGTTGGGGACAGCTGGGGGCTGCTCTCATCGCCTGTCCCATTGCATCACAGCACCGCAAAGCGTGCAGTCGGAATCCATCAGAGCACAGAGATAAAAGCGTGCTTCAGGATCCATCCCTTTCATATTTCCTTGAGCTTGATGTCATTCAGATTGGTGGGCGGTAGGCAGTGGCCCATCTTCTTTGCACTTTTAGAGACACTACATGCAGACACCTTTACTCAAGCTCTTTGCACTTAAGTTTGAACAAGTAGACAACTTGCATTTGCTACCTACAGCAAAAAGAGTAATTATACAGAAATCTCTCTGGGCCCTTGTTGAGATAGCTGAAGACACAGAACATCTACACCTCAAGGGCTCCTCCAATCCCCCCACACACACACTCATTTAAAGGACATGGTGTACACGTTCTGCACCCATTAATCACTTCCCACCTGCCGTATTCAGAATGATGGCTAGGAAGTGGTTCTGTTATCCTGACTGGGCGTCATATCACATCCAGCAGCTGTGGGGGGGGGGGGGGGGCGCAGAGCGGCAATTATGACCAGGATGTGCCTGTAAAGGGCATTTCTCGGTTCGAGCTGACAGGGAGAGCCGATTGGCGGCTCTCCTTGTCGGGGGGGGGGGGTCCGTGCTGATAATCAGCACATTGATTATCATCAGATCCCCCTCAGTTGTGCTAATCACCTGCCAATCAGTGTCCAGCAGTGTCCCAACAATAAAGTCTGCCAGTGACCACCACAGTGCCAATCAGTGTCCACCACAGTGCCAATTGTTGCCCATCAGTAACATCTGTCAGTAATCTATCAGTACCTCATCATCAGTGCTGCCCATCAGTGCCACCTATCAGTGCCAATCAGTTCCGCCTATCAGTGCCGCCTGTCAGTGCCCATCATAGCCATCTGTCCTTGCCCATCAGTGCCGCCTGTCAGTGCCCATCAGTGCCACCTATCAGTGCCCATCAGTGCCGTCTATCAGTGCCCATCAGTGCTGCATATCAGTGCCACCTATTGGTGCCCATTGGTGCTGCATATCATTGCCCATCAATTCGTTTTTTTTTATTTATTTTTTTATTGAAAATATATTGTATCAAAATAACAGTATCATCATTAAAAACGTTTAGGAATCAAGGAACCATGGTTGTTGTAGTTAAGACAAGTGTGTCAAAAATGTAACTATTACAAAAAATCGAATACGTAAACAATTCAACATACATAAGGTGATTAAGTGCTATGTGTAGTAGAAGAAAAAAACAATAAATTAATGTTAGAATAGATGTTACTTGGTATCAAGGCACATTTTCCATCTTGTGGTACGACCCTTGAGGGAAGGTTCCAATTTGTAGAGTGACGGTGTGGTGGTTTGTATAATAGTTCAATCCAAATGGTGTGTGAAGTTGCTGGCTGAGTGTTCTGTTACGAGTACCCAAATAGCAAGAGATATTTAGACGGGGTTTTGATGGGTAGAGAAAGACATAGGATGACGGGTAGGGCAGGGGTCGAGAGGACATGGAGGGGGATGGGGTCGGGATGAAGGAGAGAGGTCAAAGTGATTAGGGGATTAGTGGTTGTCTCCTCAGCCTCTGCCATTTGTAATGTGACTGCAGTATGATATCACTTTTGAGTGGAGAGGATTAGGTTTGTAGGACACCTAGTGTCAGAGAGCTACGGAGGGAAAATGTTGACATGTGGTCTCCCATACTCATCCCTTGGTTAGGGACGGGAGGTCCATGTCAGCTAGGATAGGAGAGGAAGTAAGAAGGAGGGGTCATTGGGGGGACTATGCAGTGTAGTCAGTAGATGTTTGTCATGTTAATAAATCATGGTCAAAAATTTGTTCATCATGGTCAGATATCTGTCGGTTGTTCGAAAATGAATCCAGCATGCCCATGTCATTGAGAATTTGGCTGGGGAGTCTCGGGAGATGGAAAAGAGTTCTTCCATTTCAGCTATATTGTTAATTTGCTTGAATCAATCTGGGATGGTCTGTACTTGAGGAGAGCCCCAATTTCTTGGAATGCACATTTTTGCTGCATTGATTCAAAGTAAGATCAGTGTCTTACGGTAATAGTGAGCTGATTCAAAACTTCAACCTATAGAAGCCTGAATTCAAAGACACCCGAAAATCAAAATGAAAATATTATTCAGCAGGCTAGTCCATTTTGCTGAAATTTCATTGCAGCAACTCAAAATGGTCCTCAGTAATTTGTACTAGGGCACCTGGACCAGGGCATCACTGAGCTCCTGATCAGACTGAGGTGCAACCTGGTGGCGTGAGATGGACCAAAATATAATGTCCCAGAGGTGTCCTATTGGGTTTAGGTCAGGCGAGCGTGGGGACCTTTCAATGGTATTAGTTTCTTCATCCTCCAGCAACTGGCTGCATACTTTTGCCACATGAGGCCGGGCATTGTCGTGCACCAGGAGGAAACCAGGATCCACTGCACCAGTGTAAGGTCTGACAATGGGTCCAAGGATGTCATCCCAATACCTAATGGCAGTCAGGGTGCCAATGTCTAGCCTGTAGAGGTCTGTGCATCCCTCCATGGATATGCCTCCCAGACCATCACTGAACCGGTCATACTGAATGATGTTACAGGCAGCATAACATTTTACATAGCTTCTCAAGACCCTTTCACATCTGTCACATGTGCTCAGGGTGAACCTGCTCTCATCTGTGAAAAGCACAGGATGGCGGGGGTGGACCTGACAGTTCTGGTGTTCAATGGCAAATGGCAACCCAGTGCCGGACAGTGAGCACTGGAAGACGTTGGGCCCTCAAGTCACTCTTATGAAGTCTGTTTCTGATTGTTTGGCCTGCTGGAAGTCATGTACATATAAGCAGTCTCCAGTGTGTGTTGGTGATCTCTGTAGACAACGAGGACACAGGCTTCTAAGCAGTTGCTGGGGATCAGGCAAAAGCGTCTTCAAGTATAGTTTCTTCTGACTGGTACAGACCTTCTTCCTTGGTGTTAGGGCATTATGGTGTCCTCCTGAAAGCTTATGCCTGACGACCTTTTATTGGGAAGTTCAGGTTGTAAAGGTTTTGTTGATTATGGTTACAAACTTGTTTACGGTAGTTACAGAACAACGGACTGCTCCAACTGTCCATCCTCACATATGTGTGGCCCCTTTCCCAATATGTGTGTTTCAATTAGAGAAGCATTCTCAAATTCTACCTCAAGATGTCACTCTGGTCCCACACATGCCATAGGTTATATACACTAGACCCTCTAACCCTTAGAAGTCACACTAGACTTATTTACAATAAACAATCTATAGCAGACGACCCCAGGTAGGTGGCTGGAGTTGATGACATCAGCATCTGCTATGAGTCCCAACAGTATGCAGCAGTCACTATTCCTAATATTGCATATAGGCCCTATACAGGGTTCCCAGAGTTTGTGGGTCTTGGGGAAACATGGATAAGGATGAGCAAACAGGCAAAAAATTTGTTTGAACACACGAACACCATTAAAGACTATGGGACACGAACATGAAAATCAAAATTGCTAATTTTAAAGGCTTATATGCAAGTTATTGTCATAAAAAGTGTTTGGGGAGCCGGGTCCTGCCCCAGAAAGTTGTAAAAAATAGCAGTTTTTTTTGGGAGCAGTGATTTTAATAATGCTTAAAGTGAAAAAATAAAAATGAAATATTCCCTTAAATTTCATATCTGGGGGGTGTCTATAGTATGCCTGTAAAGTGGCGCAGTTTTCCCGTCTTTAGAACAGTCTCGCAGCAAAATTACATTTCTAAAGGAAAAAAAGTAATTTAAAAATCAGTTGTTGGGTCTCGTCAATATAGATAAAATTCATTGGAAAAAAAAACGACATGGGTTCCCCCTTAGTCCATTACCAGGCCCTTTGGGTCTGGTATGAATATTAAGGGGAACCAACATTTAAAAAAAAAATGCTTGGGGGTCCCCCAAAAATCCATACCAGACCCTTATCCAAGCATGCTTCCTGGCAGGAAAAGAGGGGGGACGAGAGAGCACCCCCCTCCTGAACCGTACCAGGTCACATGCCCTCAACATGGGGAGGATGGTTTGGGGTCTGACACAAAAGCATCTTGTCCCCATGTTGATGGGGACAAGGGCCTCATCTTCACAACCCTTGATGGGTGGTTGTGGGGGTCTGCGGGTGGGGGGCTTATTGGAATCTGGAAGCCCCCTTTAACAAGGGGACCCCTAGATCTCCCCTATGTGAATTGGTAATGGGCACATTGTACCCCTACCATTTCACAAAAAGTGTAAAAAAATGGTAAAAAAACACAAGAGACAGTTTGGGAGACAAGTCCTTTATTTAAAAAATAAATAAAAAGGTCCAGTAATGTAAATCCATATCGGGTGGCGTGGATTTACATCACTGGACATTTTTTTTATTTTAATTTTTTAATAAAGGACTTGTTCCAAGCTGTCTCTTGTCTTTTTTACAATTTTGACACTTTTTTTGTGAAATGGTAGGGGTACAATGTACCTCGTTACCAATTCACATAGGAGGCGTCTCCTTGTTAAAGTGGGCTTCGAGATTCAGATAAGCCCCCCCAACCGCAGACCCCCCACAACGATCACCAGGCAAGGGTTGTGGAGATGAGGCCCTTGTCCCCATCAACATGGGAACATGATGCTTTGGGATCAGACCCCAAAGCACCCTCCCCTTGTTGAGGGCATGTGGCCCTTTACGGTTCAGGAGGGGGGGGCACTCTCTTATCCTCCTTTCTTTTCCTGCTGCCTGCCAGGTTGCGTGCTTGGATAAGGGTCTGGTATGGATGTGGGGGGGGGGGGGACCCTACGCTATTTTTTAAAAATTTGGCGCAGGGTTCTCCTTAATCTTCATACCAGACCTGAAGGGCCTGGTATGTATTTTTAGGCGACCCCCATGCAATTTTTTTTACATTTTTGGTTTGAGGTTGCGCTTAATATTCATACCAGACCCAAAGGGCCTGGTAATGGACTGGGGGGGGGCATGCCATTTTTTTCAATGAGTTTTACGTATATTGCAGAGACCCAACAATTCATTACAGCCGCAAGCAGTTTTAAATGACTTTTTTTCCTTTAGAAATGTAATTTTGCTGTGATACTGTTCTAAACATGAGAAAATGGAGACACTTTACAGGCATACTATAGACACCCCCCAGGTATGAAATTGAAAGGAATATTTCACTTTTATTGTTTCACTTTAGGCATTATTAAAATCACTGCTCCTGAAAAAATTGCATTGATACATGTCCCCTGGCGCAGGACCCAGGTCCACAAACACTTTTTATGGCAATAACTTGCATATAAGACTTTAAAATGAGAACTTCTGGTTATTCATGTTGGTGTCCCGTAGACTTTAACAGGGTTCCGCGGCTTTCGAATTTGCCCCGAACTCGGCATATTGTTTGTTGTTCGCTGAACATCGGAACCACTTATGCCCATCCCTAGACATGGACTTGAATCCAAAGTAACATTACTCCAAGGGTCCCCAGGCATACACCTCACAAAGAGTAGTGTTCCCTTAACCACTTTCAGACCGGACCATTTTGCTAGTCAAAGACCAGACCACTTTTTGCGATTCGGCACTGCGTCGCTTTAACGGACAATTGCGCGGTCGTGCAACGTGGCTCCCAAACAAAATTGACATCCTTTTTTTCCCACAAATAGAGCTTTCTTTTGGTGGTATTTGATCACCCCTGCGGTTTTTATTTTTTGCGCTATAAACAAAAATAGAGCGACAATTTTGAAAAAAACGCATTATTTTTTACTTTTTGTTATAATAAATATTCCCCAAAAATATATAAAAAAACATTTTTTTCCCTCAGTTTAGGCCGATATGTATTCTTCTACATATTTTTGGTAAAAAAAAATTGCAATAAGCGATTATTGATTGGTTTGCGCAAAAGTTATAGCATTTACAAAATAGGGATAGTTTTATAGCATTTTTATTAATGATTTTTTATTCTTTTTTTTTTACTAGTAATGGCGGCGATCAGCGATTTTTATTGTGACTGCGACATTGTGGGGGACCCATCGGACATTTTTGACACATTTTTGGGACCATTGTCATTTATACAGTAATCACTGCTATATAAATGCAGTGATTCCTGTGTAAATGACACCGGCAATGAAAGGGTTAACCAGTGGGTGGCAGTGTAGGTTAAGTGTTCCTAGGGGTGTGTTACTAATTGTGGGGGGCTGGGCTTTCATTTAGTGAACACTGATCTCTGCTCCAATCACATGGAGCAGAGATCAGCATCACTAGTTGCTAGGCAGAATGGAGAAATGCTGTTTACACGGCATTTCCTCCATTTAGCCGCCCCGTGAGATGATCGTGGGGTTGCCCGCGGCGATCGAGTCCGCGGGTCCCGCGACCGGACTCACGGGGGTCCCGACCAGCGCGGGAGCGCGCCGCCGGCGGCACGCTCCCGATGGCAGGGCGGCATTGAAGATTGGACGTACATGTACGCCAATATGCCTGCCCGTGCCATTCTGTCGACGTACATCGTCGTGCGCTGGTCGGGAAGTGGTTAAAATCCAGGTTCCATAACCCGTATGCAAGAGGCTAGCATTCAGTCCCCTCCAAAAGCCTTTGTCCTGGGTGAGTCTATCACATAGTATATGTCAGAAAAGCCAAGCTATTTGCCCAGGTTACAGACTTGTTTATTGTAGTTACAGAGACAATAAAGACATTTGAAACTGTTTCTAAGACCAGCCACTAAGCAGATGGTTTTTAAAACCAGCCTGGTTGAAAAAAATCATTCATACAATAAATATATATTTATACCAAACGCAACACAACCTGAAATATTCATATTTCTGTTAATTCTGATCTGTAATTCTACAAATATTCCACCTAGATGTTGGAATTAATCTATAAGCCATCAACCGAACATATCACACATAATATACTGAAGTGATCACTTACCTGTGTATACCGATACAGACTAAGTAACTGGGCCATGGCATGATGTGAATGGAAAGAACTGTCACCAATAAAGGCGGCCACCTCTCCATCTCCATCTCCCTTACAGTAATAATTAGGAGCTTTCTTTTTCCCAGACAATATCCTTGCGACGTATCCCAAAGTGTTCTTTGGATCATTACAAGTACTAAACATATGAAAGCCCAGGGTAACATTGGGCAGAAGATCGGGGTCTCTGTTAATCCCATAGATATGTAACATCATCACCAAGATGCTTTTGTATTCTTCGTTGTCAACGCTGCAGGATATGAAAAGATTTTAATACTACACAAAAAAAAAAAAAACGGATCCTTGTGAGATTGTAATTTGGCCAAACTAACACTTTCACAAAAAATTGTTTAATTTTTAAGAGGTAATTATATATGTATCGCTTACCCTCCACAAAGGGCCATTCAGTTCTGTCCAGTGGTGGCCCATTCAGTGGCGCAGGGGCACCACGCCCCCCCCCCAATCCATGTATCCGGCCCCTAATCTACATGCTTTTTTTTTCGATGCACGTGATTAGAGCTGGAGGCTTTAATTAGCTTCATAAAGAGTGGGCTCTGCACCCCCGAGCATACCGACTGACTGACCGGGGGTGGCGGATGGCTTGGTTGCCGCCCCCATCCCCCCAAAATGGAGCATTAGACACCACTTTTTCCACTAGTGTAGCAGCAAAATTCAGTCTAGGGGTTGACATTTTTTTTAACCGCTTGCTTACTGGGCACTTAAACCCCCCTCCTGCACAGACCAATTTTCAGCTTTCAGCGCTGATGCACTTTGAATGACAATTGCGCGGGCATACAACACTGTACCCAAATGAAATTTTTAACATTTTTTTCCCCCACAAATAGAGCTTTCTTTTGGTGGTATTTAATTACAGCTGGGAGTTTTATTTTTTGCTAAACAAACAAAAAAAGATGCAAAATAAAAAAAAATTAAACATCATGTTTAATAGTTTGTTATAACATTTTGCAAACAGGTAATTTTTATCCTTCATTGAAGTGCGCGGATGAGGCACACTGATAGGCTGCACTGGTGGGCACTGATAGGCTGCACTGATAGGCTGCACTGGTGGGCACTGATAGGCATAGTTAAGGCGGCACTAATAGGCACAGATAAGGTGGCACTGATAGGCACAGATAAGGCAGTACTGATGGGCACAGATAAGGCGGCACTGATGGGCAAAGATGGGCACAGATAAGATGGCACGGATGGGTGGCACTAAGGGGCACTGATAGGTACCACTGATAGATGGGACTGATGAGCACTAATAGGTGGCACTGATAGGGGGCACTGATGGGCACTGGTAGATGACACTGATGGGCACGGATATGTGGCACTGGGGTGCAGCACCGTTGTTGAGGCAGATTGTGGGTGGCACTGTGGGCACTGATGGGTGGCACTGTGGGAACTGATGTGTGGCACTGTGGGCACTGCTGGGTGGCACTGTGGGCACTGCTGGGTGGCACTTACAGGGGCACTTATTTATTCCTGAGGGGGGCAGGTGGGCACTAGTAAGTCCCGATCACGGCTGCCAGTGATCGGCTCTTTTTTTTGACAGGGCGAGGAGGAATAATAGCCGATTACCGGCTCCGTTGTATCACATGATCAGCTGTCATTGGCTGACAGCTGATCACGTGATAAGGGGTCGGGATCGACCACTTGCTCAGATCCGTGATCAGGCGAGTCTCATAGACTCGCCGATCACAGAGCGCGCCGTGCGCGCGCCCCTTAGGGGGCGCGCAGGCCGCTCGTGCACGGGACGACGTCAATAGACGTTGTCCCGGCAAAGGAGGTCCGCGCTGTAGCCGTCGTTTGGCTATAGCGCGGGTCTCAAGTGGTTAAAGTTTAGTGCAGATTAACTTGGATGGGGCTTAGGGAAGCTGTGGGATACTCCAGAACACTACACAGGTGTAACATACCTGGAAGGTGACTGAAATGACAAGGTCAACCTCTCTTGTATCTCCAGCCCAGGCCCCACTGTGAGTGAAACAGGGGGTGCCGGGGGCAGGAGGAACATAAGTGCCTGCAGATGTAGGGAAGGGAATATGACGGCTCCAACTCATATAGCAATAAATTAGGTAGAAGTTCTGGACAGCCGCACTCTAAAAATTGCCTTTTTTTCAAAAAACAGGATCAAAAATACATGCCACAGCAGAACGGACAGAAGAGTTGACGCGTTTCTCACCATCAAACAGTGCTTAATTAAGCACTGTATTATAGTGTGAAACGCGTCAACTCTTCTGTCCCTTCTGCTGTGGCATGTATTTTTGATCCTGTTTTTTGAATAAAAGGCAATTTTTGGAGTGCGGCTGTCCAGAACTTCTTCCTAATTTATTGCCTGCAGATGCAGATCGGGGAACTTGCAGCAAGTTCCAAGGCAGCAGGAGAACCATCCGATTAGGAACAGTAGCCATGCACAGTAGTTTAGCTGAAGTTAGGGAAGCACTCCACTTGTGCCGCAAGGCTGGGACATGTGGCTGGTCTGAGCAGACTTCCAGCAGGCACACTCAGCAGGGCACAGAACTGCAGCAGCAAACAGTCATGCAGACACTCAAATGGGGCGTTAAGCCAGGATCAGAGACAGAAGTGTGGTCAAAGGATTAACCAGCATCAACAGGTGGACAACGAGGTACCAAATCAGGAGCAGAGCCAAAGTCAGGAACAAGCTGGGTCAGGAACAAGCTGGGTCAGGAACAAGCTGGGTCAGGAACTAGCGACAAGACAGAAGCAGGATCAGGGCCAGACTGGCCTACCGGGATACCGAGAAATTTCCCAGTAGGCCACATGCCCTCAGTGCCCTGGTGCCATTATTGGCTTGGAGCTTGCCTTTCAGTGGCTGCCGCACTTTCCAATGCATTGCCCCCTTGGCTCCTCCTGTTCTGATCTGGGCCGCCAGCCGACGCTGCCCACCGAACTGCAGGCTGCGGAGTGATATGCCTGAGGGGAGCAGGAGAATGCCGTGGTGCTTAATTTCTCCTTCCATTTGGCCCATGCAGCGCCAGCCCTGCCCACTAGTCTGGTGCCTGCAGCTGCAGAGTAAGGATGAGCTGAACACCCCCCAGTTTGGTTCGCACCAGAACCTGCGAACAGACCTAAACTTCGTGTGAACTTTAGAACAATATTAAAGTCTATGGGACTCGAACGTTCAAAATCTAAAGTGCTAATTTTAAAGGCTAATATGCAAGTTATTGTCCTAAAAAGTGTTTGGGGACCCGGGTCCTGCCCCAGGGGACATGGATCAATGCAAAAAAATGTTTTAAAAATGTTCAGTTTTTTCGGGAGCAGTGATTTTAATAATGCTTAAAGTGAAACAATAAAAGTGTAATATTCCTTTAAATTTCATACCTGGGGGGTGTCTATAGTATGCCTGTAAAGGGGCGCATGTTTCCTGTGCTTAGAACTGTCCCTGCACAAAGTGTAATTTCTGCAGGAAAAAAAGTCATTTAAAATCCCTTGCGGCTATAATGAATTGTCGGCTCCCCGTAATACAGAGAGCAGTCATTGAAAGTCATTGATAAAAAAAAAAGCATGGGGTTCAGTTCAATTCAATTCCCAGGCTCTTCAGGTCTGGTATGGATTTTAAGGGGAAATCCACCCCAAATTTTTTAAAAAATGGCGTGGAGTTCCCCCTAAAAATTCCGACCAGTCCCTTTATCCGAGCATGCAACCTGGCAGGCTGCAGGAAAAGAGGGGGGCACGAGAGAGAGCACCCCCCTCTTGAACCGCACCAGGCCACATGCCTTCAACATTGGGGGTCTGTGACCCATGTTGATGAGGACAAGGGCCTTGTCCCCACAACCCTGGCCGGTGGTTGTGGGGGTCTGCTGACAGAGGGCTTATCAGAATCTGGAAGCCCCCTTTAACAAGGGGACCCCCAGATTCCAGCCCCCCCATTTGAAATGGTAAGGGGGTAAAAAAGTACCCCTACCATTTCACAAATAAAGTGTAAAAGAATGTTAAAAAAGACAACCACACTTTTGAAAAAGTCCTTTATTAAAAATAAAAAACATTAAAAAAAGATTCCAGGGGTGGTAATCTACTCTTGCTATCCAGCGACGGATGATCATCTCTCTGGGGTCCAGCGATGGCTAATCTGATCCAGCGATGGGTGATCTCTCCGTCCAGTCCATCGCAGTGCAGTCCATCCGTCCTCTGTCTCCACTGGTGGAGACACTGCAGGGATCCTGGCAGAATGACATTTCTTATATGAGGAGGGCGGGGCTATCCGTCACCAGACCCCGTATGGGTGACCCCGCCCCCTCTGATGTAACGCAGGTTTCCGTTACATCAGAGGGAGGCAGGGTCCCCCACACGTCATCCTTCACTGATGGGCACTGACAGGGCTGCAGTGACGGGCACTGATAAGGTGGCACTGATGGGCACCGATGATGTGGCACCAATGAAGTGGCACTGATAGGTGGCACTGATATGCGACACAGATAGACACTGATAGGTGGCACGGATTGGCATGGATAGGTGGCACGGATTGGCATGGATGGGCGGCATGGATAGGTGGCACAGATGGGCATGGATAGGCGGCACGGATGGGCATGGATGGGCACTGATAGGCGGCATGGATGGGCACTGATATGCAGCACGGATGGGCAGTGATTGGCAGCATTATAGTGTACAGTATTGTAGGGATGGATGCTAATCAGTGCCAAACAATAATGCATGGCAATCAGTGATGCCCATTGTGGGCACTGATTGGCATCCATTGTGGGCACTGATTGGCATTCATTGTGGGCATTGACTGGCATCCCTGGTGGTCTACAGAGGCATACCTGGTGCTGGGCATCCCTGGTGGTCTGGTGGCATCCCTGGTGGTCCAGTGTGGGCATCCTCAGGGGGGCTGCACTGATAATCAATCAGCACAGACCCCCCCCCCCCTGTCAGAAGAGCAGCCAATCGGCTCTCCTCTCCTCATGTATGACAGGCGCAAGTGAGGAAAAGCCGATCACCGGCTCTTCCTATTTACACTGTGATCAGCCGTGATATTTACCGAGATCGTAGTTGCAGTGTGTCAGACTGACACACCGCAACAATGATCGCTGCGATGCGCGCCCCCGGGGGCACGCAGCAGCTTAATATACTGATCACGTCATATGACGTTCGGTCATGATATTAAAACCATTTTGCCACCATCATTTTGCTATATGGCGGGCGGCAAGTGGTTAATAAAGGACTTTTTCAAAAGTGTGTTTGTCTTTGTTAACATCCTTTTACACTTTCTTTGAGAAATGGTAGGGGTATTTTTGTACCCCCTTACCATTTCAAGCATGGGGTGGGGGCCGGGATCTGGTGGTTCCCTTGTTAAAGGGGGCTTCCGGATTCTGATAGGCCCCCGCCTGCAGACCCCCACAACCACCGGCCAGGGTTGTGGGGATGAGGCCCTTGTCCTCATCAACATGGGGACATGGTGCTTTGAGGGGTCACAGACCCCCAAAGCATCCTCCCAATGTTGAGGGCATGTGGCCTGGTACAGTTCAGGAGGGGGGGCGCTCTCTCGCCCCCCCTCTTTTCCTGCTGCTTGACAGGTTGCGTGCTCTGGTATGGATTTTGTGGGTGAACCCCAAGTCATTTTTTTTACATTTGACGCGGGGTTCCCCTTAATATCCATACCAGACCTGAAGGGCCTGGTAATCGAATTTGGGGGAATCCCATGCTTTTTTTTATTTTTTATCAATGACTTTCAATGACTTCTCTGTACTACGGGGAGCCGACAATTCATTATAGCCACGAGTGATTTTAACCACTTCAGCTCCGGACCAATAAACACCTTAAGGACCAGAGGTCTTTTTGCAATTTCGCACTGCGCTGCTTTAACTGGTAATTGCGCGGTCATGCAATATTGCACCCAAACGAAATTTGCGTCCTTTTCTTCCCACAAATAGAGCTTTCTTTTGATGGTATTTGATTGCCTCTGCGATTTTTTTTTTTTTGCGATATAAATGGAAAAAGAGCGAAAATTTTGAAAAAAATAGATATTTTCTTCTTTTTGTTATAAGAAAAATCGAATAAACTAAATTTTAGTCATACATTGAGGGCAAAATTTATTCAGCCACATGTCTTTAGTAAAAAAAATGTCAATAAGCGTATATTTTTTGGTTTGCGCAAAAGTTATAGCGTCTACAAACTAGAGTACATTTTCTGGAATTTACACAGCATTTAATTTATGACTGCCGATCTCATTTCTTGAGGTGCTAAAATGGCAGGGCAGTACAAATCCCCCCCAAATGACCCCATTTTGGAAAGTAGACACCCCAAGGAAATTGCTGATGGGTATGTTGAGCCCATTGAATATTTTTTTTTTTTGTCCTAAGGGATTGAATAATGACAAAAAAAAAAAAAAAAAATTTTTTTTTACAAAAAGTTGTCACTAAATGATATATTGCTCACACATGCCATGGTTATATGTGGAATTGCACCCCAAAATATATTCCGCTACTTCTCCCGAGTATGGGGATACCACATGTGTGGGACTTTTTGGGAGTCTAGTCGCGCACGGCACTCCGAAAACCAATCACCACCTTCAGGATTTCTAAGGGTGCAAATTTTTGATTTAACTCCTCACTACCTATCACAGTTTCGAAGGCCATAAAATGCCAAAATAGCACAAAACCCCCCAAAATGACCCCATTTTGGAAAGTAGACACCCCAAGCTATTTACTGAGAGGCATGTTGAGTCCATGGAATATTTTATATTTTGCCACAAGTTGCGGGAATATTACAAACTTTTTTTTTTTTTGCACAAAGTTGTCACTAAATGATATATTGCTCACACATGCTATGGGCATATGTGAAATGACACCCCAAAATACATTCTGCTGCTTCTCCTGAGTACGGGGATACCACATGTGTGGGACTTTTTGGGAGTCTAGTCGCGCACGGCACCCCGAAAACCAATCACCACCTTCAGGATTTCTAAGGGTGCAAATTTTTGATTTAACTCCTCACTACCTATCACAGTTTCGAAGGCCATAAAATGCCAAAATAGCACAAAACCCCCCCAAATGACCCCATTTTGGAAAGTAGACACCCCAAGCTATTTACTGAGAGGCATGTTGAGTCCATGGAATATTTTATATTTTGCCAAAAGTTGCGGGAATATTACAAACTTTTTTTTTTTTTTGCACAAAGTTGTCACTAAATGATATATTGCTCACACATGCTATGGGCAGAAGTCAAATTACACCCCAAAATAAATTCTGCTGCTTCTCCCGAGTACGGGGATACCACATGTGGGGGACTTTTTGGGAGCCTAGCCACGTACGGGACCCCGAAAACCAAGCACTGCCTTCCGGATTTAAATATAAAATGCTACCAAAAAACCTGTTAGCGATGGCAGGGATCAGGCCTGACTCTGCGATCGCTGCAGTTATGTGTTTAGTGTTTTGTAAGTGACAGTGATCGATCGATACTGCACTTGGGTGGGCTGGGCAGAGGGGCAAAACGCAGGTGCTAGCAGGTATCTGGGCTGATCCCGCTAACAATGCGTTTTTTTGGAACCCTAAACTGCTGGGGACGCTAGTATAGATCTGATCAGATCAGATATTGATCTGTTCAGATTCTATAGCACTACGGGAGGTGTATGCTTTGCGTGTGGGTGTTAGCGGTACTGGCACTAACCTAGCGCTGCCTGGGGCGACGCAGACCCTGACCCTAAAACCTAATTGATATCACCCGCCGGGTGATCAGGGGGTTAAACCTTTATTGGGTAATAAATGGTGGGTGCCCTGATGCTATAAAAAACAAACTAACCAGAGTCACCCGTAACACTTATACGGTGATCAGTGGTGAAAGGGTTAACTAGGGGCAATCAGGGGGTTCAAATTTTTATTAGGTAGTATATGGGGGTCCCTGGCGCTATATAAAAACCTGACGGGGAACCTAAATAACTAACTGGCTAACCAGCGTCACCAGTGACACTTATACTGTGATCGCTGGTGAAAGGGGATGAAAGGGTTAACTAGCAGCAATCAGGGGGTTAAAACCATTATTGGGTAGTATATCGGGGGGTACCTAGCGCTATAAAAACCTGGCGGTGAACCTAAAAAAATAACTAGCTACCTAGCGACACTGATGCAGCGATCAGAAAAATTATCGCTTAGTGACACTGGCAAAAGGGGGTGAAAGGGTTAACTAGCGGCAATCAGGGGGTTAAAACCATTATTGGGTAGTATATCGGGGTACCTAGCGCTATAAAAACCTGGCGGTGAACCTAAAAAAATAACTAGCTACCTAGCGACTGTAGCGACACTAATGCAGCGATCAGAAAAACGATCGCTTAGTGACACTGGCAAAAGGGGTGAAAGGGTTAACTAGCGGAAATCAGAGGGTTAAAACCATTATTGGGTAGTATATCGGGGTACCTAGCGATATAAAAACCTGGCGGTGAACCTAAAAAAATAACTAGCTACCTAGCGACACTAGCGACACTGATGCAGCGATCGGGGAGGGTTTGTGTGCCTGTGTGTACCTACATGTCAGTGTAGTGTTGGTGCACACTTACTATTAGTCTTCTCCTCGTAGTCCGGTCAAAAAGACCGCCCCGAGGAGAATGACATCACTTCCTCCTTCCTGTGTAAACAATACACAGTGGGAGGAAGCTTCTCATTGGCCAGGAGCGATCCAGAGGGGGTGGCCGAAAACCAACGGCCATCCCCTCATCACGGAGCGCTCCTGGAGTGAACCGGACCGTCGTATCCAACGGGAGGGGGTCCGATCGGACCCCCCACCCGCTGGAAGGCAGGCACGTACATCTACGTGATTGTGCCTGCCTGTGCCATTGTGTTGACGTACATTGGCAATACGGCGGTCCTGAAGTGGTTAAATGACTTTTTTTCCTGCAGAAATGTCATTTTGTGCAGGGACAGTTCTAATCACGGGAAACATGCGCCCCTTTACAGACATACTATACACACCCCCAGGTACAAAATTTAAAGGAATATTACACTTTTATTGTTTCACTTTAATCATTATTAAAATCACTACTCCCGAAAAAACGGCCATTTTTAGAACTTTTTTTTGCATTGATCCATGTCCCCTGGGGCAAGACCCGGGTCCCCAAACACTTTTTAGGACAGTAACTTGCATATTAGCTTTTAAAATTAGCACTTTAGATTTCTCCCATAGACTTGTACAGGGTGTTCCGGCTTTTCGAATTTGCCGCGAACACCCCAAATTGTTCACTGTTCACCAAACAGGCGAACAGGCAATGTTCGAGTTGAACATGAGTTTGACTCGAACTCGAAGCTCATCCCTACTGCAGAGTCATGAGGGACATGTGTGAGGGCAGCAGGAGAAGTGCGCGGCCGTGGAGCAGAAGAATTAAGGTGCTGCAATCTTGATATTCATTCTCTCTCTCTCTCATTCTCTTTTTTTTATTGAACTTATTTATTTATTTTGCAGGTAAAAAAAAAAAAAAATTGCATTTATTATTTTTATTTTCCTGCTGATAATTGCATCCCTTCTCTTGCTCACTTTCATGGATTTATTTATTTTTTTGAAAAAAGTGAACTTATTTGTTCTAATAATACAAATAATAATAAAAAGTGAACTTATTTATAATAATAATAAGGGCTCTTTCACACGGGACAGATCCGTGCTGATCCGCCCTGTGGACATCCGCTTGTTCTCCATCAATCCCCGCTGAGCAGGAAGATGACAGGTCCATCTCTGCACACTGGGAGATCGGATGAGGACAGACCGAAGAGTCCATCATCACCCGATCCGATCCGCAGACAGATGGAAAAGTAGGTTTTTCCTCCGTCACACTTTTTCGGACTGGAGCGGGTCGGATGTCAATAGACATGTCACCGCTGATATCCGACACTCCATAGAGGTCTATGGAGCATCCGTTCAGGTCCGCCTAAAAATCTGACAGGTGGACCTGAACAGATCGGTCATGTGAAAGAGCCCTTAATTAACTTTTTTTTTGCAGGTAAAAAAAATTGTGCATTTGGTTGTATTTTCCCTGGGTGGGGAAATACCACCATAATTTACATTGTACGTCCCCAGGGCCAGACTGGTCTACCCGGATACCAGGTAATTTCCAGGTAGGTTGCCTGCCCTAGGTCTGCTTTTAGCTGTGGCTGAAAGCAGTGGCTCCCCTCCCTCCCTCCTCCCTCTCTCCTCCTCCCTCCCTCCCCTCTCTCCTCCTCCCTCACTCCCTCCTCCTCCCTTCCTCTCTCCTCCTCCCTCCCTCCCTCTCTCCTCCTCCCTCCCTCTCTCCTCTCCTCCTCCCTCACTCCCTCCTCCTCCCTTCCTCTCTCCTCCTCCCTCCCTCCCTCTCTCCCCTCCCTCTCTCCTCCTCCTCCTCCCTCCTCCTCCTCCCTTCCTCTCTCCTCCTCCCTCCCTCCCTCTCTCCCCTCCCTCCCTCACTCTCTCCCTCCCTCTCCTCCTCCTCTCTCCTCCCTCCCTCCCTCTCTATCCTCCCTCTCTCCTTCTCTCCCTCTCTTCCTTTCTCCTCCTCCCTCCATCTCTTCCTCTCTCCTCCTCCCTCCCTCCCTCCCTCACTCCCTTCTCCTCCCTTCCCTCTCCTCCTCCTCCCTCCTCTCTCCTCCCTCCCTCTCTCCTACTCCCTCCCTCTCTGCCTCTCTCCTCCTCCCTCCCTCTCTTCCTCTCTCCTCCTCCCTCCCTCTCTCTTCCTCCTTCCCTCTCTCCTCCTTCCTCCCCCTTCCCTCCCTCCCTCTCTCCTCCTCACTCCCTCCTCTCTCTCCTCCCCCCTCTCTCTCCTCCTTCCTCCCTCTTTCCTACTCCCTCCTCTCTTCCTCTCTCCTCCTCCCTCCATCCCTCCCTCTCTCTTCCTCCCTCCCTCTCTCCTCCTCCCTCCCTCTCTGCCTCTCTTCTCCTCCTCCCTCTCTTCCTCTCTCCTCCCTCCCCCTCCCTCTCTCTCCCTCCCCTCCCTCCTCCTCCCCTCTCTCCTCCTCCCTCCCTTCCTCTCTCCTCCTCCCTCTCTTCCTCTCTCCTCCTCCCTCCCTCTCTCCTCCTCCCTCCCCTTCCCTCCCTCTCTCCTCCTCACCTCTCTCCTCCTCCCTCCCCCTTCCCTCCCTCTCTCCTCCTCCTCTCTCTCCCCCTCCTTCCCTCTCTCTCTCCTCCCTCCCTTCCTCTCTCCTCCTCCCCTCCTCTCACCCTCTCCCTCCCTCCCTCCTCCTCCTCCTCACTCCTCCTCCCTCCCTCCCTCTCTCCTCCTCCCTCCCTCTCTCTCTCTCCTCCCTCACTCCCTCCTCCTCCCTTCCTCTCTCCTCCTCCCTCCCTCCCCTCTCTCCCCCTCCCTCTCTCCTCCTCCCTCACTCCCTCCTCCTCCCTTCCTCTCTCCTCCTCCCTCCCTCCCTCTCTCCCCCTCCCTCCCTCACTCTCTCCTCCTCCCTCCTCTCTCCTCCTCCCTCCCTCTCTATCCTCCCTCTCTTCCTTCTCCCTCCCTCTCTTCCTTTCTCCTTCTCCCTCCATCTCTT